>NC_088238.1:25076611-25204111 GCF_036934945.1 Oncorhynchus masou masou
TAAATATATTTTATATTTGAGATTCTTCAAAGTAGCCACCCTTTGCCTTGATGACAGCTTGGCATTCTCTCAACCAGCTTCATAAGGAAAACTTTTCCAACCGTCTTGAAGGAGTTCCCACATATGCTGAGCACTTTTGACTGGTACTGTACATCTCGCTGATTTTTGTATGCATCGTCTAGACAGGACGGCAGCCTCAGGTAAGACACAGGGAGGGGTGTTAATCTTTGTTAACAACATCTGGTGCGCAATCTCTAATGTTAAGGATTGTCTCAAATGTGTGTTTGCCTGAGTTAGAATACCTCGTTATAAGCTGCAGACCATACTATTCACCAAGAAAGTTTTCAAATCCTACTATGCCAGCTCTGACTCTCGACCGATGTGGCATAGCTTGCAAACTATCATAGATTACAAAGGGAAACCCAGCCGTGAGCTACGCAGCAATGTAAGCCTACCAGACGAGCTAAATGCCTTTTATGCTTGCTTCAAGGCTAGCAACACTGAGCCACGCATGAGAGCAACAGCTGTTCCGGACCACTGTGTGATTTCGCTCTCCGTAGCCGATGTGAGTAAGACCTTTAAAACAGGTTACCATCACAAGGTGAGCCCTCAATCCACCTGGACAACAGGAATACCTATGTAAGAATGCTGTTCATTGACTACAGCTCAGCATTTAACAACATAGTCTCCTCCAAGCTCCGGACCCTGGGACGGAACACCTCCTTCTGCAACTGGATCCTGGACTACCTGAAGGGTCTTCCCCTGGCGGTGAGGGTAGGCAACAACACACCTGCCTCACTGACCATCAACACGGGGACCCCACATGGTTGTGTGCTTAGTCCCCTTCTGTACTCCCTGTTCACCCACAGAGTGGCCGCGCATGACTCAGCCAGCATCATCACAATGGCAACACGACGGTGGCAGGACTGATCACCGACGACGATGAGGCAACCTATAGGGAGGAGGTCAGAGACCTGGCAGTGTGGTTTCCAGGACAACAACCTCTCCCTCAATGTCAGCAAGACAGAGGAGCTGATCGTGGACTACAGGAAACGGAGGGGCGAGCACTCCCCGATCCACATTGATGGGGCTGTAGTGGAGTCTGTCTCCGGTTGCCTCAGTCACTACCTAGTTCCTAACTGTCTCTGGAAGCAATGTCAACACAATAACTGTTTGTCAGGAGCTTCATGAAATGGATTTCATGGCCAAGCAGCCGCACACAAACCTAAGATCACCATGCGCAATGCCAAGTGTCGGCTGGAGTGGTGTAAACCTAATCGCGCAACATCAGTGCCTGACCTCACTAATGCTCGTGACTGAATGGAAGCAAGTCCCCACAGCAATGTTCCAACATCTAGTGGAAAGCCTTCCCAGAACAGTGGAGGCAGTTATATCAGCAAAGGGGGGACCCACTCCTTATTAATGCCCATGATTTTGGAATGAGAAGATCGACGAGCAGGTGTCCACATACTTTTGGTCATGTAGTGCACCTCAATTACTTCATACCCCTGCACATTGACTCAGTACTGGTACTCCCTGTATATAGCCATGTTGTTTTTTACTCTTTATTGTTATTCACTGTATCTTTATTCCTCATGTCACTGTTTCTATTTTCATTTGATCTGTATCTTTAACTCTGCATTGTTGGAAAAGGACTCGTAAGTAAGAATTTAACAAATGAGAGATTTTTATTTTCTCTGACCTTCCTTGACAGGGCGAAAGCATCTCAAACGAAGACTGAAGTACTCCCAACCCACATACATCTAGAATTCGAATCATGTCCAACAGCGTTGTCCATTTCCCACCAAATTCTCTTTTATACCCCCACTCATACTCAACGTAAAATGTCATTGCCATCTCATACTTAAGTTAAAATGTCATTGCCCTCTCCTGAGGGGATATATAGTTCTTACACGGTTTAAAAGAGGGATTTTCAAGTGTGTGAAGTGTAAATGGTGATAATGTCTGTTTGACAACCGTGTCCCTTTTTGCTCTCTTTGTGAAAATGAGATGTCACAGTCATTCCTGCCCACTGCTCTGAAAGGCACGGTTACAGTGACAATGTCAGTGTGATTTCCACAAAGTGAGAGAGAGTGAGAGAACACACATATTATTCAAATTGACTCTCTTGTATTTGTATTACCATAGCCTTGGAAACTGTGGTGTGTGTGTGCTCGAGAAAAGAGCACTGGCCTATAGCCTTAAACAAGCACGTTGCTACTTTCAGGTGAAGTCCCCACAGGTGGTTTGAATCACTGGTTGGAATGAAGCCAGGCAGCCCTACCCCTTTCTGTGACTGACACATCATCCAACCAATCGGTGGCAACTCATTTCAGAAACCAGCCTTTCGCGACTGAGTCATTTCACAACTGCCCTATCGTAGTAGAGTAATCTGGGTAGTTCCTTCTTCACCACAGATTAGTGTACCATGCTGTCCAGTAGTGACTGTGAGGTCTATAATATAGAGAAACTAGACACCGTGAAGAAAGATCCAAAAATATCTTACGGTTTGACCAATTTGACTTCAGGTTCGGACGTTTTTCCATGTTTCTTCAAATGTAAAATGTCTAAATTGCTCCAAATGTCAAATTTGGACATGTTTTGGACACAATGGGTTGCTCCTTCTACTGCAGCTGCATCTCGGGTTTCACCGCTGCTGTCTCTCATTCTGAATGGTTAAGTTAAGAGTTTTGGATTCAAACAAAAACAATGATTAAAAGGTAAAAATGTGAATATATTTCCTAATTTCAGTTTCTGTGACAAAACAAGCAATTTAGCATAAACTGTAATTAGACAAACTATTCGGATTTTAGAAACCAGGAAATGGTGGAGCGATTTCTGCATATTGCACCTTTAACCGTATAGTGTAGAGAATCATTGTACCATCTAAACCGCTGTGAAATATATTTTCAATAACCACAAATATTGTATTTTCATCTGTTTGAAGTTGGTGTACAAAACCAAAAGTAAAAGAAACAAAAACAAAAGTTAACAACGGGAAGCATAGAAATGGCACATATGACAGATCTGCTACTTCATAGACTTGCTTTCAATGAGAATGACAGATCTAGAACTAACAAGGTTAAGGTCTGGGATATGGTTAAAACAAACAAATGTAAAACGACTGTCTAGCACTGGGATTCAACACACGGCTTGTGGCTTACGCCCATCCACCATCTCCATCCAAAATGCCCTAGCAAGGTTTTGAAGGCATCTCCCGACGTCCTCGGGACATAGATGGAGGTCCAATTTCCAAGTGAATCTGGCTGCTAGATCTCAGTACACAGCATGGCTGTCCTGTACTGAAGCATGGATGTACCTTGTGTTACAATAACTCTGATCGCGAAGGGGCCATTCTACTTGTGTTGAAAAATGACATCTGTTTCCACACTTCCATTCCACTATAGTCCATCTCATCATAATACCTTGAGGAGACTGAAATCAGTTCAACCATGAAAGTGTTGGAAGCTCAGGCAAGGATCATGGAATGAATGAAGCAAAAACAGGGGCTTATGACATTTCTAATGAAATTTACAGATATAAATGGTGGCAAAAACAACACCCTGGATCATCCCTGACCTCTGAACCATCTCCTCTCCCTGTCACACAAACACAACTACATTGGGAAGAGGTCAGAACAACAACAGCACCAGCCAGAACAACAACAGCACCAGCCAGAACAACAGCACGAGCCAAGTCACTTTGGTAAAAAAAAACTGCCTGAAACAGTCTAAAAAAACATACGATAATAGCATCCAAAATCTGAGTTTGTACTCACCTCCCTGTATCTCTTCAGCATGCTGTCGAGGAGGAGAATAATAAAGTAGTCTCTCTCTCTCTCTCTCTCTCTCTCTCTCTCTCTCTCTCTCTCTCTCTCTCTCTCTCTCTCTCTCTCTCTCTCTCTCTCTCTCTCTCTCTCTCTCTCTCTCTCTCTCTCTCTCTCTCTCTCTCTCTCTCTCTCTCTCTCTCTCTCTCTCTCTCTCTCTCTCTCTCTCTCTCTCTCTCTCTCTCTCTCTCTCTCTCTCTCTCTCTCTCTCTCTCTCTCTCTCTCTCTCTCTCTCTCTCTCTCTCTCTCTCTCTCTCTCTCTCTCTCTCTCTCTCTCTCTCTCTCTCTCTCTCTCTCTCTCTCTCTCTCTCTCTCTCTCTCTCTCTCTCTCTCTCTCTCTCTCTCTCTCTCTCTCTCTCTCTCTCTCTCTCTCTCTCTCTCTCTCTCTCTCTCTCTCTGGCAAACTGTGGGGTGGTCCTTTGAACTGCAGCATTTTATGACCTGGGTAACTGCATGATTCATCTAATAACACACAGCCAATGTTGAGTTCAGGGCAGGCACACGCACCCACGGACACAGCCTCTGCTCACTCCCACACAGACCTGTACATTCTGTCTTGATATCTAAGTCCATCCAAAGAGTGAGAAACCATCTCTGTCAACAGACTGTCAACAGTCTCAAGCAGTAAGATTCCTATGAATTTGCAACTCATGTTAGGACAGTGTCTCTGTGGCCTGTCAATCATGTTACCCAACATGTTGTGCTTTGTAGAGGGATCGAGGATGGTGCAATCTAACATCACATCCGAACAACAACAACAAAGCAGGAAAATGAGTGAGCGATAGAGGTCAAGCCATGAGTGTGTGAAATCTGAAACTCATTTTAGAACCTTCTAGAACTCCTCGGTCCCCTTCACACCATCGGATCACTGACCAGTCCAATGTTCATTCTTTAAGTGGAGTGTGAGACCGATCTGAAGCTCATGGGGATACATGGCCCAATCAAATTAATTTGATAAGAACGTGGGTTGTGGGCTCGAGCACAGGCTGGGAAACATTGCTGTCCCCTGTACGTCTAACAGTGTGAGAGTATGTATGAGTGGCTGAGTGTGCCTGCCCTGCAATAAACCTCTCGACACTGGAGGTTAACATACTATACTTAATCTGCCCTGCTGGCATTGTCTCATCTCAACTCCCTTTCTCTCCTCTCCTCCCTATTTCACCTTTTCATTTCCTTACTCATTTCTCCTTCTCTTTCTTGATCTCTCAATCTGTGCTCTGCTATGATTCATTGATCCAGATCTCTGCAGGCACAACATACAGACCATGCTATGCTACCGACCCCCACAACACGCCATACATACAAAGTATGAAGATACAACATAGAGCACTTCATCATCCCTACAGACATGCTTCATGCTATAGCAAGACCTTGGTGAAGGGCTTTCTATACTACAGTGTACAGTAGGAGTCTGTCCTATAGCTTTATTAGTATGTGAAATGGTAAGAGCTGCTATACTGCAGTGCAGAAGTGAAGGTAACCATACAGTAGCGCTACGATTCAACACCAGCACTGACCCACACTTGTGACCTCCTCAAAGAGCAAATCCTCATTGTTGAACTGACCCTGCTAGGGTGGGGTCACACAACCGTCAAGAGGGTTTGGCGAGTTTCGTTTGGGAGGAAATGAAACGTTCACTTAAGGGAGGCAACAGGAAACATTATGACATCATCAGGAGATAATGCTGATAATAAATGGTTTATATTCCAAGAATTTGCTGAGAAATGCCTTCATCTAACAACTATGTACACTACCAGTCAAAGTTTAAGAACACCTACTCATTCAAGTTTTTATTTTATTTTTACTATTATTTTGACTATTTTGACTACATTGTAGAATAATAATTGTAGAATAATAGTGATAGTGATGACATCAAAACTATGAGATAACACATATGCAATCATGCAGTAACCAAAAAAATATTAAACAAATCTAAATATAGTTCATATTTAAGATTCTTCAAATAGCCACTCTTTGCCTTGATGACAGCTTTGCACATTCTTGGCATTCTCTCAACCAGCTTTAACTGGAATGCTTTTCCAACAGTCTTGAAGGAGTTCCCAAATATGCTGAGCACTTGTTGGCTGCTTTTCCTTCACTCTGCGGTCTGACTCATCCCAAACCATTTCAATTTGGTTGAGGTCGGGTATTGTGGAGGCCAGGTCATCTGATGCAACACTCCATCACTCTCCTTCTTGGTAAAACAGCCCCAACACATTTTTGGTTACTACATGATTCCATATGTGTTATTCCATAGTTTTGATGTCTTCACTATTATTATACAATGTATAAAATAGTCAAAATAAAGAGCAACTCTTGAATGAGTAGGTGTTCTAAAACTTTTGACCGGCAGTGTATAAAATGTTTTTTACACAATACTAAGACATCACCAATAACCAATGAGGGAGGTTTGTTTGAAACTAATGGTGCTGATCTCTGATTCAAATCTCAACAGTTGATGACGTGTTTTGATCTGAAAGAGCAGCCAAATAAGGCTGTCACAGTTCCACTCTATTGAATGGTTGGCACACTAACTTCACCCTGTCAAAGACAGCAGGTACTTTTCCTAGTGAATGGTTGGCACACTAACTTCACCCTGTCAAAGACAGCAGGTACTTTTCCTATTGAATGGTTGGCACACTAACTTCACCCTGTCAAAGACAGCAGGTACTTTTCCTATTGAATGGTTGGCACACTAACTTCACCCTGTCAAAGACAGCAGGTACTTTTCCTATTGAATGGTTGGCACACTAACTTCACCCTGTCAAAGACAGCAGGTACTTTTCCTATTGAATGGTTGGCACACTAACTTCACCCTGTCAAAGACAGCAGGTACTTTTCCTATTGAATGGTTGGCACACTAACTTCACCCTGTCAAAGACAGCAGGTACTTTTCCTATTGAATGAATAAACTGTCATTGACTGTGCTGGTGTGGTTTGATGGTTAGTTACCAACTGTGAGATGAGAGTATCATATGAGAAATGTTTGGTTTCTGATTGAGTGGACCCATAAGAGACACACTGAGACTAGGCCACAGCCTAAGGAGGCTTAGTGATCCGATATCTTGTGATTAACTGCAAAATGTGCGTAACTGTGTGTGTATTATATGATGAAATGACCTGACGTCTGACAATACCCTTGCCTCTGAAGTAACCTAATTAGTTTTTTATCTGATTGGGACTTGAGAAGGAGGATGGGGGAAGATACCTAGTCACTTGCATAACTGAATGCATTCAACCCAACCCCTCTGAATCAGAGTTGTGCGGGGCGCTGCCTTAAATTGACGGCCACGGCGCCCGGAGGGCAGTGGTTGTTGGGACTTAACTGCCTTGCTCAAGGGCAGAACAGCAGATTTTCCCACCTTGCCAACTTGGGGTATCGAACCAGCGATTCTTTGGTTACTGGCCTAGCACTCTTAACCTCTAGGCTACCGGCAACTCTCTGCCTCTCCCATTTTGGTGATGTCAGACCGCCACACTTGTTTCCAGGAATGAACACAACATATCACCAGGGTGACAGGCTTTTCCCGCTCAGAGGCACATGCGCCATTAACCATTCACTACATGACCAAAAGTATATGGACACCTGCTCGTCGAACATCTCATTCCAAAATTATGGGCATTAATATAGAGTTTGTCCCCCCTTTGCTGATATAACGGTCTCCACTCTTCTGGGAAAGGCTTTTCACTAGATGTTGTAACATTGCTGCCAGGACGTGCTCCTATTCAGCCACAAGAGCATTAGTGAGGTCCGGCATTGATGTTGGGTGATTAGGCCTGGCTCGCAGTTGGCGTTCCAATTCATCCCAAAGGTGTTCGATGGGATTGAGGTCAGGGCTCTCTGCAGGCTTCTTCCGTACCGATCTCGACAACATTTCGTTATGGACCTCACTTTGTGCACGGGGGCATTTGTCATGCTGAAAGAGGAAAGGGCCTTCCCCAAACTGTTGCCACAAAGTTGGAAGCACAGTATCGTCTAGAATGTAGTTGTATGTTGTTGCGTTAGGATTTACTTTCAATGGAACTAAGGGGCCTAGTCCGAACCATGAAAAACAGCCCCAGACCATTATTCCTCCTCCACCAAACTTTACAGTTTGCACTATGCATTGGGGCAGGTATCATTCTCCTGGCATCCGTCAAACACAGATTCGTCCATCGGACTCTCCATCGGACACTCCAGCCGACTCTTGGCATTGCGCATGGTGATCTTAGGCTTGTGTGCAGTTTCTCAGCCATGGAAACCCATTTCATGAAGCTCCCGACGAAGTTATTGTGCTTCCTGAGGCAGTTTGGAACTCGGTAGTGAGTGTTGCAACCGAGGACAGACAATTTTTACACGCTACGCGCTTCAGCACTTGGCGGTCCCGTTATGTGAGCTTTTGTGGCCTCCCACTTCGCGGCTGAGCTGTTGTTGCTCCTAGACATTTCCACTTCACAATAACAACACTTACAGTTGACCGGGGCAGCTCCAGCAGGGCAGAAATTTGACGAACTGACTTGTTGGAAAGGTGGATGCCATGTTGAAAGTCACTGAGCTCTTCAGTATGGCCATTCTACTGCCAATGTGTAGCTATGGAGATTGCATGGCGGTGTGCTCGATTTTATTCACCTGTGGATGAAGTAGAGGAATCCACTCATTTGAAGGGTTGTCCACATACTTTTGTATATATGGTTTATAGCACAAACCAACACACGGAAAACAGGAGCACCTCACACACACACGCACACACACACGCACACACGCACACAGGACACAATCATCCAAAAGGTCTTGTATAACCACAGTGAACATAGTCACCCCTGTCCATTCATACCAGTCACTACAGTACTCCAGCTATGATTCAGTATGTCATAGTGTCTCTATCAGTAATTAGAATTGGATTATGTACTGGCTGATTGTTGTGTGGAGAAAATCCCCCGTTCCTATGAGACAACATAAGCCTCTCTTCCAGGAAATGGAATGGACGACTGGCTCTCAGCGCAATTGGTCATTCTGAAACAGAGACTAACTGACAAACAGCCAAACAGGAAACTGTCCACAGAGAGAGAAAGAGGCAGAGAAAGGAGATAGACAGAGAGAGGAGGAACGTCTCTTTAAGAGGCAGAGCGAAAGGGGGGAGAGAGGAGGGATAGAGAATAGAAAGGGCTATTGATGACACATGCAGTAAAATAACAAGCTTGAGCAATGATCTTGCATAGTGGTGAGTGGGGGCGGGTATATTGGTGAATAAGGTGAGGTTATCACCTTTGTTGTGATGTCTGCTCTACTGCTTACACCCCTGAGATGTAGCATCATCCCCACCCATTTGAGGTTGTGTATCAAGCGACCACCTCAAACACTAACAACAATGAATCATTTAAAGGTTTAAAATTATCACAAGCCACAAACAGATGCAAATACCAGCCTACCACTTATTCCATTCCCTCTCTCCTTATCTCTCTCTCTCTCTCTCTCTCTCTCTCTCTCTCTCTCTCCAGAGTTTCTCTGTTCGAAAACTTTCCATTACTTTATCATAGCCAAGGACTAAACTGGGAACACATTGGGAACACAGTGGAAGCAAATGGTTTGTTTTGCCATAGTAAGTTCCAGAAAATGGTCGACACTAACAAACGGGTATGAATGGTTCCTCTGGCTTAGGAGGTCACAGTGCCGTCCAAAGTGTCAGCCCACTGCACTGCTACTATTTTGGGACCTGGTTTCACTTCCAGTGCTTAAACATCCCCACTGTACAATGGGTCAAGGACACAATAATAGGCCATAAAGACGAGGTCAAGGTATACAAAGTTGGGATCAAGCCAGTAAAATGGAGAAGACGGCCATCATTTTGGAATCCCTCTCTTTTAAAGCCTCCCCTCTTCACTCTGTTTGTCAAGCCTTGCTCCTTATCTCTCTCTTTTCTGTGCATCTCTCTTTCCCTCCCTGTTGTCGGTTCTCCCACTCTCCTTTTCACGCAATCACATTCTCAGTCTCCCCCTCAGGGAGATTCTCTATTGGTTTAGCTAACTCCTCCGTCCTCCGTTCTCTCCCAGCCTCTTTTGAACAAGTTCAAAGGTAATCGGGTAGAAGATGGGAGGGGAGGAGAGGAAATGTGGAAACAAATGTGTTGCATGAAATGAGGCACTCTTCCACTCGCGCGTCATCAGGCAAATTACATTTATAAATGTGTAGATTGATCAAAAATGTAATAATGGCTAGTTGTGCAAGACATTTTTCAGATAAGAGGATAAGTAGCATATCGTTTTTAAATGTGTAATTGCTTTTCTTCTTCTAGAAAACAACAGCTGATTCAAAGGGGATGTGGCAAATTATAAAACAGTTCCACACTTCCTGCCACAAGGACATTCTTGAGCATTTTCTGGTAATCAGGGAGAGAAGCAGCCTCCTTCAATCGCCTACTAATGATTTGACACCCCCCAGTTATCGGTTTCCGGTTCACAGAGGTAAGAGGATGGAGGAGTCAAGCAGAGGACATTCTTTTGCCCAAATTATCATCTCCCTCTTCTCTCTTCCTCTTCGTCTTATTAGTTTAGTTTAGTTTAGGCATGTTTGCTGTTGCTCTGAGGACAGAGAGAGAGAGAGGGAAAGAAATAGTGACTGAGGAGAAAAAAACACCATAAAGAGAGTTTATTGCGTTTATTAAGGACTCATGCATGCTTTACCAGCAACTGACCTCCATGCAGTTGCTATGGAAACACATTGTGTAAAGTTCCGTCCCTCACTGTTAGAATGGATGACCTGTGGCTCTTAGCCAATCACAGGCTTCAGTCAGAAGACCATCGGCGTTGATGCAGCTGAAGACGGAGTCTTAGAACCAATCAGAGAGTGAGAACTGAAGCAGTCAGCCAATGACGCACCCGATACCCAACACAAATATGGGTTCCTCAGCAAATCATGTGTATCATTGTCAGTTTATGACCAATGGATTCTCAAATCTATACTGTTCCACATAAACGGGAGTCTGTGGGAGTCTGCAACCCCCTCTACACACACTACATTAATATACACTTGTACATGTGTGAAATAGGACAAACATGATCACCAACACACAGACGCAGCGTCATAATGACTAAGGCTCTTCA
Source organism: Oncorhynchus masou masou (assembly GCF_036934945.1). Taxonomy (NCBI): domain Eukaryota; kingdom Metazoa; phylum Chordata; class Actinopteri; order Salmoniformes; family Salmonidae; genus Oncorhynchus; species Oncorhynchus masou. The sequence goes on from NC_088238.1 coordinate 25,087,518, forward strand.
GCTAATAAGTTACTCTACTCTGATGGTATGAGGAAGTGACTGCATTTCGAACCTACTGTGACTGTGTCACACCAAGAAGGTCACAATATGGCAACTTTCCCCAATTCCATCCCCAACCTAAAATGTAGCACTATGAGCAGACAAAAAACACAACATTGTCCCTGGATCAGTTTTGAATCCCAACACCAGGTAACAGAGTGGGAAGGGGAAAAGCTTATTTACATATCATCCACCAAAATGCCTCTCCAGTGTTGAGTCTGGGCTGTATTTGTAGAGCAGGGTTGGTGGTGTACCATAGCAACTGGCCAAGTCACAGTGAGAGCAGCAGCACAGCACAGGTCGTAAAGACAAGAGAGCTGGAACATTTATTACAGTACATTGTCTCATTGTCGCATTACATACGCTGTTGTTCTATCGCGCGTGCAATGATGTCAGAGGGGGAAAAAAACAGGGTTGGATGTTTACAGTAACTTCTTTGTTATTGTAATATTACAAATGGATGTGACATTTTCACCATTAAGGATACCAGCTTTAAACACTACTCCGGACACTATTTGGATGATCTCAAACTCAACTACGTAGTTAAAATACAGAAAAAACCTTGAGATGAAATCAAATATTACGTGATTGTGTCCAGTCAGAGAGGACGAACAGAAGCGAGAGACTCCTCTCCCATCAAAATCTGTCTACGTGAGAATACAGTGATAAGCAGACCAAGTAGGGATTTTTTGTATGGAGGTCTATGAGAGAGTGTTGGATTTGGTCAATAAAATAGTATACTGCTAATTTGCTAGTTGAGGCTTATTTAATCGAATCTCCTGATGCTAAGGTTGTTCTGAATGTATTGATATACACGGAGTGTACAAACCATTAGGAACACCTTCCTAATATTGAGTTGTAAACCTTTTTGCATTCAGAACAGTCACAATTCGTCGGGGCATGGACTCTACAAGGTGTCGAAAGCGTTCCACAGGGATTCTGGTTCATGTTGACTCCAATGCTTCCCACAGTTGTGTCAAGTTGGCTGGATGTCCCTTGGGTGGTGGACCATTCTTGATACACACAGGAAACCCAGCAGCGTTGCAGTTCTTGACACACTCAAATCGGTGCACCTGGCACCAACTACCATACCCCGTACAAAGGTACTTAAATCTTTTGTCTTGCCCATTCACCCTCTGAATGGTACACATACACAATTCATGTCTCAAATGTCTCAAGGCTCCTTCCCTTTATGGGGCGGCAGGGTAGCCTAGTGGTTAGAGTGTTGGACTAGTAACCAAAAGGTTGCAAGCTCAAATCCCCAAGCTGACAAGGTATAAATCTGTTGTTCTGCCCCTGAACAGGCAGTTAACCCACTGTTCCTAGGCCATCATTGAAAATAAGACTTTGTTCTTAACAGACTTGCCTAGTAAAATTAAAATCTACATTTACTTAGTTTTCACATTGATTCACCTGGCCAGTCTATGTCATTGAAAGAGCTGGTGTTCCTGATGCTTTGTACACTCAGTGTAAGTGGACACAGTGTAAGTGGACACAGTGTAAGTGGACACACGTGGCATCTCGGCAACTTTGAGCAAAAAATATTTGACATCGGAGTTGTGTCTGTTGTTCACAAGAGTATCTGCCCTAACAATGTGCTAATCTAGTGCTAGAATGTTCCCACCTGATCTCTTATATAAATTATCTCTGGTCCAGTTCTTATCTGAAGTCAGAGGAAATGAGGTCATCACTTCACACTAGTCTGGTGGTGAAACAGTGTCTGCTGCTCCCTGCTCTAATTCTCAGCTATCCCTCACCACCCTGACACTCACCCATCAACAAGTCACACCACTACTGTAAGGAAGATGGCACTATCCCTCTCTTGTGTGAGGATCTAACATCCAGAGAGAAAGAGAGAGAGATAAAGCGATTAAGAGAGAGAGAACAGAATGTATTACTTGCATTCTCTCTCATAAATAAGAAATGAGCTCAAATAGGCAGAGCTCACTCCAGCGCCGTGTGGGACTTGGTCTTGACATGCTCTTAATTGAAATGAACAGCAGCTATGCTCCTTTGGTGAGGCCTGACTAATGCCATTAGAGTGGACCTGAGGGCAGCACTCTCCACGTGTGTGTGTTTTTTAGTTTTAAATGTCCTTGTGGGGACCAGAAGTCCTCACAAGGACAGTATTCCCAATAAAGATAGTAAAACAAGGAACATTCGGACAAGTGGGGACATTACGCCAGTCCCCACAAGGAAAAAGGATATTTTCGGTGTAGGGTTTAGGTTTAAGGTTGGGGTTACAATTTGGGTTAGGCGTTAGGAGTTCAGGTTAGGGGTTAAGTTTAGGTTTAGAGGTTAGGGAAAATATGATTTTAAATGGAAATCAACTGTTTGGTCCCCACAAGGATAGTAAAACCAACATGTGTTCATGTGTGTAACAGAGAGGACACTTCGATGCAATGTACCATTCCCACAGACAAGCAAGGAGAAACATTCATCACCATTAATCATCATAGCAAGACAGTGGACACACACACAAAAAACAGTAGAGTTCCAGGTAACTGTGCACGTGTATAGAGTACCACAGTATGATTCATAATACCCATAAAACCTAGCAGTCAAACAGGGAAATGGTTCCAATCATTTTTCCACCATTCATTTTTCCCATAGGTAAATTTATAAACATTTAAAATAAGGGCTGTTTCATGTAGGCTTACTCTGGCGTGACGTTTTGATAACCGTGTAAATCTCCCTAGGACAAGGTGACTTGTTCCCCCTCCCCCCCAAGTGAAAAGCTAATTAGCTGCTAATGTGGCTATCATAAAGAACTACAGATGCCATCATGATCTGGACGAGACTGCAGAATCGAGGCAAAGTTAAGAATCTCTGGATTAACTATCTAATGTTAGCTAAATGCAGGAGTGACTAAATTGGCTACATTTCTTTAAATTGACAATTCTGTGAACTGTTTTGGGCAAGTTTTAAATTGACACAATACCTGTTAGAAAAGGTGTAAGCTAGGGATGACGTGCAGGAGCTTGCAGGGATTTGTAGGCTTTCTTGATGTCTACTTTGATGCTGATTATCATTTTTGAATCTGAGAGTAAATAGAGGTGAATATATTGATAAGTCATCTTGTCTGAGAGAGATTTACATGTTATCAAAAAGTCACGCCACGATAAGCCTGCACGAAACACAGCCCGTATTTTAAGTGTTTCTAAAATCCTCTATGAGAAAGATGAATGGTGAAAAAACAATTGGAACCTGTTTGACCACTAGGTTTTATGGGTATTATGACACAACTGTGGGGCTCTTTGGTAGGTGTCTGTGAAGTGCTCCTTTGAACACACACAGGGCAGTAGGAGGGTGAAACCTGAAGAAAGTGAGGATCAGTAGCACTAACCTCTTTAACTCACTATGTAAAACCATGTTTTGTACATGTTATGAACCACAGCGGCGGTATTTCGGAGCAAACTAGATTAACAGACAGTGCATCCGTGCTGAGGTGGTAGGGACACCTAGTGGAGATAAAGTGTACAGCTGCCAAATTGACTATTAGAGTACGCATGAACACATTCAGTAAACACCATGGATGATGCAGTAACACATATACATTTGGGGGAAAATTTGAGTCAACATTACTGATAAATAAAACAAGAAAGATGGCCTTGGCTCATAAGTATGATCAGGGCAACAATGTGTGTAGTGTTTTATTCTTCCGCTCAGTAGTATGACACCACTATTACTGCCAGTGTCAAGCATGATGAATTCTGATGACATAACTATACGCATTCAACAACCAGACATCCCTTTGGGAAAGTGTTAAAGACGAGAGGGGGAAGTGAGAGAGAGAGAGAGAGAGAGAGAGAGAGAGAGAGAGAGAGAGAGAGAGAGACAGAGTGTGTCAGTTTGTGTTTAAGAGTGTGTAATACTCACATCTATTGGATGATGCACGCGCACGACATTGTGAGTGATGAGACTGATAAGTCTGGAACAGAGTGCCCGAGGTCTGTTGTTGCCTCAGCTCTGATCCCCTGCCTCCCTGTCCCCAGCTCTATCCCGCTCCAGCTCAGTGGTGGCCAGTGGGGCATGACAAGGACATGACAACTACAGGAACAAAGTCACAAATAACTTCCTCCTCAACCCACACAGATACAGACACAGTGTAAACATAGCATGTGACATGAATTTGCGCGTGACATTAACATGTCATATGACTTTTTGCGTGACATGACATGTGACATGTTTTTGTCCACACATACTGTTATACATTGGTAATATAATGTTTATTGCATATACACGCGTCTATGTATATGTGTGTGTGTGGGTGTGTGTGACGTTGAGCTGCTCTGACTCTGTGTGTTTTCCTGCCAGCTACCTACGTGTCTGGCGCTGGTTGCCGTGGAATCAAAGCAAAGGCCTTGAGCTAAAGAAAGGTCTGGAAGCAGCACAGTCAGCGCAATAGAGATACAACCTATAGAAAGTAATCAGTTCTTCATTCCACATAAAACATATAGAAAATGTACAGTACCAGTCAAACGTTTGGACACACCGACTCATTCAAGGGTTTTTCTTTATTCAAACTATTTTCTACATTGTAGAATAATAGTGAAGACATCGAAACAATGAAATAACACATGGAATCATGTCGTAACCAAAAAACTGTGAAACAAATCAAAATATACATTTAGATTTTAGATTCTTCAAAGGAGACACCCTTTGCCTTGATGACACCTTTGCACATTCTTGGCATTCTCTTAACCAGCTTCACCATTGTCCTGTTGAAAAACAAATGACAGTCCTACTAAACGCTCCCGAGTGGTGCAGTGGTCTAAGGCACGGCATCTCAGTGCTGGAGGTGTCACTACAGACCCTGGTTCAATCCCGGGCTGTATCACAACTGGCCATGATCGTGAGTCCCATAGGGTGGCGCACAATTGGCCCAGCATCGTCCGGCTTGGGGAGAGTTTGGCCGGGGTAGGCAGTCATTGTAAAATATGAATTTGTTCTTAACTGACTTGCCTAATTAAATAAAGGTTAAATAAAATGTTTGTTTTTTTAAATAAAAAAACAAACCAGATGGGATGGCACAGCACTGCAGAATGCTGTGGTAGCCATGCTGGTTAAGTGTGCCTTGAATTCTAAATAAATCACCGCCAGTGTCACCAGCAAAACACCCCTACACCATCACACCTCCTCCTCCATGCCTCATGGTGGGAACCACACAAGCAGAGATCATCCTTTCGCCTATGCGTCTCACAGAGACACAGCCGTAGGAACCAAAAATCTACAATTTGGACTCCTCTGACCAAAGGACAGATTTCCACCAGTCTAATGTCCATTGCTCGTGTTTCCTGGCCCAAGTCTCTTCTTATTATTGGTGTCCTTATGTGTCTGTTACTTAAACTCTGTGAAGCATTTATTTGGGCTGCAATTTCTGAGGCTGGTAACTCTAATGAACTTCTCCTCTGCAGCAGAGGGCGGCAGGGTAGCCTAGTGGACTAGTAACCGGAAGGTTGCGAGTTCAAACCCCCGAGCTGACAAGGTACAAATCTGTCGTTCTGCCCCTGAACAGGCAGTTAACCCACTGTTCCCAGGCCGTCATTGAAAATAAGAATTTGTTCTTAACTGACTTGCCTCGTTAAATAAAAAAAAAGAGGTAACTCTTGGTCTTGCTTTCCTGTGGCGGTCCTCACAAGAGCCAATTTCTCCATAGCACTTGATGGTTTTTGCGACTGCACTTGAAGAAACTTTAAATGTTCTTGAAATTTTCCGGATTGACTGACCTTCACTGTCGTTTCTCTTTGCTTATCTGAGCTGTTCTTGCCATAATATGGACTTGGTCTTTTATCAAATAGGGCTATCTTCTGTATACCCCCCCTACCTTGTCACAACACAACTGATTGGCTTTAAGAAGGCAAGAAATTCCACAAATTAACGTTTAACATGGCACACCTGTTAATTGAAATTCATTCCAGGTGACTTTCTCATGAAGCTGGTTGAGAGAATGCCAAGAGTGTGCATAGCTGTCATCAAGGCAATTGGTGGCTACTTTGAAGAATCTAGAATATAAAATATATTTTGATTTGTTTAATACTTTTTTTGGTTACTACATGATTCCATGTGTTATTTCATAGTTTTGATGTTCACAATTATTGTACAAAGTAGAAAATAGTACAAATAAAGAATAACACTGGAATGAATAGGTGTGTCCAAACATTTGACTGGTACTATATACGCATAAAAGTTTTTACCTCACATTTTATATTTATATTATATATAATTCCATAGACTCGATGCACTACAAAATGGTCAGACTCAGTGGAACTTTTGGGTGAAAACCTTGCTTGGGTAGAAGCAGAGGAAAGTCTTAAAATGGTAAGTGTTCCACGTCCATTTTCATCAATCTAGGCCAGTCACTCATCAATCTAGGCCAGTCACGCCTGGAAATGGGTGTGACGAATGTAATGGTCATGGATCTGAGGACCTGTCTGAGTGAGTGAGTGAGTGAGTGAGTGAGTGAGTGACCCACTGTCACCATCATTTAGCCCAGAACAAGAGTTTTAAACATCTTCCTGGGAATCCTAATCCTCAGTGTACCAGTTTCTATCCCCGTGTAACCCTGTTTCCATCTCATACTGGGAACCAAAGTCCTCCCTAGTCATCACATTTCATGTAGTCCCTGGGAGACGACACAGCTCCATGGAGATGGAAAGAGAGAGTGAGAGCGAGCGAGAGAATCAGAGAGCGAGAGAGAGAGACAGAGAGAGAGAGGCCTCCTCCAGTCATACAAAGACAGGTGACAGGTTGGGGGCAAATCTCCCAGCAGCAGCAGTAGCACTCAGAGACGGGTGTTCACAGAACAGGGAATACATCCAAATGGAAATACAAGTCTGTTGACAGCAGGGGCCCCAAAATGGGCTTCCATCGATCGGGGTATGGTAGTAGGTGCCATTGCAACGCTGCAGTTTGTTTTACGCTCAACAGTTTCCTGTGTGTATCAAGAATGGTCCACCACCCAAAGGACATCCAGCCAACTCGACACAACTGTGGGAAGCACTGGAGTCAACATGGGCCAGAATCCCTGTGGAACGCTTTCGACACCTTCTAGAGTCCATGCCCTGACGAATTGTGGGGCAAAAAGAGGGTGCAATTGAGGGCAAAAGGGGGTGAAACTCAAAAAAATAACCACTTCATGTAGTGGTTATTGAGATACAAGGGTCATGTGATCATGGGGTGTCATCAAAAAGACATCTGAATTTTCCTTTTCTTTTTTAAAATCAAATACCAAAGTTTGACTGTCGTTATTTGTTTTTCACGGGATATTGGAAGCTAGTCACTGCCCTGCTTTACCTAAAGCACTCTGTCTTTCTCCATATATAGCCAACCCCATTAGGTCTAATGTACAGTAAATGATGAACTCTCTCTTCCACTCTGTGGCAACACATACACTAGAGAATGGCTAATGCTGCAGCAGCGTTCATGTGACAGTCGCTGTGCCTGTGGCCTACTTAGCTAGCCGTAGCATTCTGCACTTCCCCTCTAACTCTCACTCTGGGTTGAATGAGGCTCCGTGCTTTTTTTCGCTCTCTCTTTTGACGACTGCTCCACTTCCTCATGGCAGGCCAGGGTCCGGGATGTGTTCCGGAATGAGAACGTCTTGTTCTCCCTGGCTGGACAGAATCAAAGCAAATGGCAGCTGCCAAGTACAGCTCATGTGACTGCTGTGTGAAAATGCATCCTGCTCCCTACCCAACCCACCCCTCTGCCAGTCAGCTTCACAGCCAACCCTCTCACTCAATCTTTCACCTCTATTCATCTCTCGGTCTCTTTCTCCCTCATCTCCCTCTCTCATCCAAATTCCAGTATGCTTAATTGGTGGGCCCACACATTTAGACAGCCTTGCCAGCGTTATTTTATTATTTTCACATAACATTTACCCACTGACAAAGACCCGAATGCAACTGCAGTTATTGTCAGAATGATACATTTATGGAAATGGAAATTTAAAAAGGTTGAAAACCGTTGTTACATAAGGGAGATTTGTTCAGGCAATTTGTAGACATCTAATTTTTCATTACATAAAGGTGTGGGCAGGAGTTTTCCCCTCATTTGCCAGTACCCTAATGAGGCATCATTTCATACCCTCCCCAGGCCACCCCTGTGCCAACTCTGCCAGCCCAGACACACTGACACTGCATACCCATCCACCAGACTGCTCGGCTCTGGAATAAACCTGCTCTAGACTAGAGCCAGCTGCTCACCTCAGGGCTAAAACCCTTCCATTCTAGAACAATCTAGATTAGTGTTCAAGAGAGACTTTGAGCTGTTGTAGCTCTGGCAACAGTAGAGTTTGCTGAAAGCAGGAACAGGGAGGGTTCTGGATACACAAATGCCATGCCACGTTACGGTTAATGTTACGCACGCCTCTATGAAGAGGGAACGCAACACCCTGCTACAACTCAACTCTCCGTGAAGTGAAAAAGGTATGGACTGTAGGTGCGAATAAGGATGACAACAGACAGAATGTGGTACCGTTTACAAGGACTTTATTCCTTTACACGGTAATATGGGGGAATGGGGCTGGACGGAAGCCAAGCAAAAAGTACATCTCAAAGCCCCCCCCCCCCTCCTATCTTACCTGCCAAACCAATACTTACCTAATTTAGCAACACCTGGTGCCCTAACCAAAATACAGGGGGTGGTCCGCCCAGGTCTTACCTAGACAGTGAATATGCTACGGGTATATGTATGCCCGCGGGCCTCTTGCCTAAGCACTCCCTAGGTGCCTTCCCCTTCCCCCCTGGGAACAAATGAAACAGGAGAACAAATAATTTCTCAAACAAACTAAGAAACAAAGGACATCAAATAAGCTCTATCTGAGCAACAAACTCAGTGAACATACCAACTGCTACCAACAACTAACATAGTAAATTATCCACAGCCATCAGCCTCCTCTCTCAGCAATGATTCTCTATCACATTCAATCTCTCTGCAATGACCTCACAGCAAATGAACCTCCTGAACAGAACACTGGCTTTTATATAGCTTCAGAATGAATGTGTAACTGGAGACAGCTGCGTCTTGACGAGGAGGCGGGGTCAGCTCTCCAATTAGCCATGGAGTCGACCAATCAGCTGCTTGAGGGATTTCAGGAAGCCATTTCCTGAAATAAACACATGCAAATACACAAACTACAACACAAACTGGGGAATGTAACAGTTAACATCTTGTTATCAAACACAGACGCACACTCCAACAGACGCACACTCCAACAGACGCACACTCCAACAGGTGCACACTCCAATAGACGCACACTCCAACAGACGCACACTCCAACAGACGCACACTCCAACAGACGCACACTCCAACAGACGCACACTCCAACAGACGCACACTCCAACAGACTCACTAAACTTGTCTTTGTCTGTTTCTTGTGAGCAGAGGCAAATTATGTAGTATTTCAGCAGCACTGAGCATACAGCTAGTTTCTCCCTCTCTTTCTCCCTCCGTTTCTCCCCCGTTTCTCTGCAGCAGTGTAGCCTAATGTCTGCAGCTCTTGTTCTTCTGCCGCTTCCTGCGTCACTTCCCATCCTGGTACACTGTGAGATGTAAACACAAGCGCGCCCATGCTCATTTGCATGAGCGCACACACACACACAGTCCCACACACACACACAGTCGCGCACACACACAGTCGCGCACACACACAGTCGCGCACACACACAGTCGCGCACACACACACACGTAGTTCATCACAACCACAAGTGGAAATAAAACTTTAACAGCTGGTTTAAAAACCAGCTGTCTCCCACTCAGAGGCACACAGATACATACAGAGACAAATGTATAACTAGAAACACACACCAACACTCTAAGTACAACACACCTGCCTGAGGAAATGCAATAATTCAACAACATCCCACACACAGTGAAACCACCAACCTCAATGATCTCTGTACTCAAATCAGTCTGCAATCCAAGTGTTTTCAAGTAACATTTGCTGAGCTACTGTTGACTCACCAGTAGTGATGGCTTATGGAGTTAGGGAGGGGAAAGAGGACTTGAATTAAATTGCAGTCTGCTGCAAATTACACAGACACAGGCGCTGTCTGCATGCTTCAACTTTAAATACAGCCGTGGCTAAAAGACAAACACAACAACATATCATTCAATTAAATGGTATGTTTGTTGTTATGGACAACAACAGACCCATTTGGCCTGTAACAGGGAGACTGTCAACACTGGACTTAATACATGGCCTGTGACGCAGACTGCGATGTCAGTTTCAGCATGGACTTACACCAGACACACACACACACAAATACACTTCAGTACTTGAGTGACACTCTAGACATTTTAAACATGTCACTAATCTCGCCGCTTCCTCTGTAGTGAAGTGCAGCGCATAGTTTAGCTAAGTCGGCGGCAGGGTAGCCTAGTGGTTAGAGCATTGGACTAGTAACCGAATGGATGCAAGTTCATATCCCCGAGCTGACAAGGTACAAATCTGTTGTTCTGCCCCTGAACAAGCAGTTAACCCACTTAGGCTGTCAATGAAATTAAGAATTTGTTCTTAACTGACTTGCCTAGTTAAATAAATAAAATTAAAAAGTCATGCACGGAAACAACTGCTTATATCCCTGAACCTCTCCTTTGAAATGGGATGTTAGAATATCCCCACTAATAACAACTATAATAACATGAGTTATGTTGACACACTCAATCTCACTCAATGCTTTGGAATGTCAACCCTGCTCAAACTCAAACATGCTTCATTCACATTTCTTCTGCTTGTTGTTGACAACTGTTTATTTGGGTTATTTTATTAGGATCCCCATTAGCTGCTGTGATAATAGCAAATACTCTTCCTGGGGTCCAAATACAACATGAAACATGACATATACAGAATATTAATAGACAAGAACAGTTCAAGAACAGAACTACATACATTTTAAACATCCCACATAGCCTACATATCAGTATATCAGTAGAGGCTGCTGATGGGAGGACGGCTCATAATAATGGCTGGAACGGTACAGTACAGTAAAGTACAGACACATAAAATATCTAGGTCAAATAGGGGAGAGGCGTGTGGTGAGGTGTTTCTTTATCTGTTTTTTAAAACCAGGTTTGCTGTTCATTTGAGCAATCTGAGATGGAAGGGAGTTTCAAGCAATCATGGCTCTTTATAATACTGTACATTTTCTTAAATTTGATCTGGATTTGGGAACTGTGAAAAGACCCCTGGTGGCAAGTCTGGTACGGTAAGTGTGTGTGTCAGTTCTGTGTGTATGTCGACTATGCAAACAATTTTGAATTTTTAACACTTTGAGTTTTTTTTAAACAGGAAGTGATGCATTCAGTCTCTACTTTTAGCCAAGAGAGACTGGCATGCATAGTATTGATATTAGCCCTCTGATTTCAGTGAAGTGCAAGATGTGCTGCTCTGTTCTGGGTCAGATGCAGTTTTTCTAGGTCCTTCTTTGCTGCAACTGACCATATGACTGTGCAATAATCAAGATAAGATAAAATTAGAGCCTGCAGGACTTGCTTTGTGGAGTGTGGTGTCAAAAAGCAGAGCATCTCTTTATCAATTAAAGACCTCTCCCCATCTTCACAACAATTGAACCAATAAGTTTTAACCATGACAGTTTACTATCCAAGGTGACACCAAGAAATTTAGTCTCTTCAACTTGCTCAATTGTCACGTTCTGACCTTATTTCCTTTTTTATGTCTTTGTGTTAGTTTGGTCAGGTTGTGAATTGGGGTGGGTAGTCTGTTCTTTTTTCTATGTTGTATTTCTGTGTTTGGCCTGGTATGGTTCTCAATCAGAGGCAGCTGTCGACCGTTGTCTCTGATTGAGAATCATACTTAGGTAGCCTGTTTTCCCCATTTTGGTTGTGGGTGATTATTTTCCCTGTCAGTGAATGCTCCATACGAGACTGAGTCGGTTTCCATTTATTCTCTTATTCTTTTGTTTTCTGTGTTCAGTTATATTTCATTAAAATTATATTATGGACACTTACCACGCTGCGCATTGGTCCGATCCTTCCTACTCCTCCTCAGAAGAGGAGGACGAAAACCGTTACATCAATAGCTAGATTATGAATTATCAAATTGAGCGGAGGTCTAGAATTTAGGCTAATTTGACACTTTGTTGACAAGGATATGAGGAACAAAAACAAAATCCCTCAGAATTAATTAAATGCTGGTCCAACACAAGATTAAAGGAAACATATTAATTAAAAGAGGAAAACACATCAAAATTTCTCTAGAATAACAAACCTGTAATACCACAGAAATGGAAACTTACACCAAAACACACACTGTCACTATCGTCGTATGGAATGGACCAAGGTGCAGCGTTGTGAGTGTGCATTTTTCTTTATTTGCAAATGTCGCCAACAAACAATAATACAACAAAAACTAACATGAAGCTCCGTAAGTCTTTACATGCACAAACGAAGACAACTACCCACAACTACCAAAAGGAAAAATAGCTGCCAAAGTATGATTCCCAATAAAGTATGATTCCCAATCAGAGACAACGATAGTCAGCGGTCCCTGATTGAGAACCATACCCGGCCAAAACATAGAAACAAACAAAATAGAATGCCCAACCCAAATCACACCCTGACCTAACCAAATAGAGAAATAAAATGGCTCTCTAAGGTCAGGGCATGACACACACAAACAGACATGCACACAGACACGCACACACCCCAAGGTGTTACATTAAAAAGGGCTCGATTCCTGTGAAATTTACCACGTCCTTCAATGGTTCCTCTTTTTATGTAAAGTGATTCAGGCTGGCAATGACTCAATCAACAGATAAAGTCACAAATGGACAATGGACCGCAGTAGGTACAGCCTTAAGCCTGTATAGAGTTGTGAGCAAAAATGGTAAATGATAGTGGAAAAAGGCATGTAGCTATGTGTACATTACTATCTTACTAGTTTTGCTGACGGGACAGGACATGAGAGCATTTTCATAGCTGTGTTCATAGCCACGGGAAGTAGTTTGAGGGTTCTGCGCTATTTTTATTTTATTTTTTAATTCTTCTTCTTTTTTTAAATTCTGAATTTTTAGGAGGGCGCTGCAGCACCCTCAGCACCCCTACTTCCTGCAGCTATGGCTGTGTTTACTAATAGTGCTGGGTTAAAGAGTCCCATCTCTAGGAAAGCATATTTTCTTATACTGTACAGAGGGATGTCAGCCTGCTCTGCTGTGACAGGAGGAGAGTTCATGCCACCTGTGTTTTGGCTCTTAGGCTAGTTTTTGTGGATAAATGGAATGGATAGAGATTTAGACTGGACTGATATGCTCTTTTCTTATACACACTCAAAAACAATGATAAAATGTAGTTGGCCTGGGCAATGTTACAATCTATCAATTGGCCATTGGTCTGTCTAGGTCTTGTCACATATGTGCAAAGGGGATGTAGATGCGCGTTCCTGCACTCTGTGCTCGTTCCAAAGGCAGTCAGTTGCAAGTATTTTTTTGTGTATTCAAGAGAACTGGGAACTCGGAAAACAATAATGTCAAATTATGGTGTCAGTGATATTCGGTTAAAGACCTGGAGAATAAACCCTCCTCCTCACAGTTGCCCATGTCCCTTAAAGTTGATGATGTGGTTGTTACTGACAAGAAGCACATGGCTGAGTTCTTTAATCACCACATCATTAAGTCAGGGTTCCTGTTGTACTCAGCCATGCTTCCTTGCCCGTCCAACATTTCCTCATCTCCCACCCCTTCTAATGCGACTATCCCCAATGCTTCTCCCTCTTTTCCCCCTGCCCCGCTACAAAGTTTCTCCCTGCAGGAAGTCACTGAATCTGTGGTGCTAAACGACCTCCTGAAACTTCTGGGTCTCGACCCCAAAAAACATCTGGGTCAGATGGTTTAGACCATTTCTTTATTAAAGGTTGCTGCCCCTATCATCGCCAAGCCTATCTCCGACCTTTATAACATGTCTCTCCTTTCTGGGGAGGCTCCCATTGCTTGGAAGGCAGACACGGTAAGTCCTTTATTTAAAGGGAGAGATCATGCTGATCCCAACTGTTATTGGTCTTTTTCAATTTTGCCCTGTTTATCAAAAGTGTTGGAAAAACTTGTCAATAATCAACTGACTGGCTTTCTTGATGTCTATGGTATTCTCTCTGGTATGCAATCTGGTTTCTGCACAGGATAGGGATGTGTCACTGCAACCTTAAACGTCCTCAATGATGTCTCTATTGCCCTTGATTCTAAGCAATGTTGTGCTGCTATTTTTATTGACTTGGTCAAAGCTTTTGATACAGTAGACCATTCTATTCTTGTGGGACGGCTAAGGAGTATTGGTGTCTCTGAGGAGTCTTTGGCCTGATTTGCTAACTACCTCTCTCAAAGAGTGCAGTGTATAAAGTCAGAAAATCTGCTGTCTCAGCCACTGCCTGTCACCAAGCGAGTACCCCAAGGCTCAATCCTTGGCCCACGCTCTTCTCAATTTACATTAATAACATAGCTCAGGCAGTAGGAAGCTCTCTCATCCATTTATATGCAGGTGATATACAGTTTTATAGCTGGCCCCTCCCCGGATTTTGTTTTAAATGCTCTACAACAAAGCTTTCTTAGTGTCCAACAAGCTTCCTCTACCCTTAACCTTGTTCTGAACACCTCCAAAACAAAGGTCATGTGGTTTGGCAAGAAGAATGCCCCTCTCCCCACAGGTGTGATTACTACCTCTGAGGGTTTAGAGCTTGAGGTAGTCACCTCATACAAGTACTTGGGAGTATGGCTACACTATCCTTCTCTCAGCACATATCACAGCTGCAGGCTAAAATTGAATCTAGACACACACACACACACATACATACATACGAGTCGTGTCAGGCAGTACACATATATATATATATATATATATACATATATATATATATATATATATATACATATACATACATATATATATATATATAGGCAGTACATATATATATATATATATATATATATATATATATATATATATATATATATATATATATATATATATATATATATATATATATATATATATATATTATATATATTATATATATATATATATATATATATATATATATATATATATATATATATATATATATATATATATATATATATATATATATATATATATATATATATATATATATATATATATATATATATATTATATTATATATATATATATATATGGGAGTGCCTTTTGGTAGGCCATCATTGCAAATAAGAATTTGTTCTTAACTTACATGCCTAGTTAAATAAAGGTTCAATAAAATAAAATAAAAACTATTCAGGTTTGTAAATCCGAGGTCAAGAAATATGCCCGAGATTCTGACTTGGAATTCTAAATTGGATGAACTTTCAAAACGATTTTCCCTTCCAGATATAGTTTTTTTTTTCGAGTTCCCAGTTATCATGAACACACTGAACACACTGATGTCCTACCTGTTTTGAACGCCTGACACTACTCCGACATACTGTACAAGGCAGTGACGTCGAATGTTATTGCCACATTTCCTTAACATCCCGTCCCTGTCCGACAGAGGGACTGTAGAACATGTTGATAAAGGATTTGGCCCCACCTGTAGGCTAACAGGGAGGGGGGGGGGGTATAGGCTGTATCAAAGGCGTACGGTCCTACAGCTACGCAGTTTCCGATTTGACAGTGGAAAGTTCTCCATGCATCGGACATATAAAGGCTACCCCAATCACAATGCTATAGCCCAGTATTTGGTTAATTCTAGAACTTTACAATTATTTAATTGAGAAACTTTAACCATGTTATGAATGATTTTGCTACTCAATATTTTACATCACAACAGGCTATAATTCATAAAGATGAGTGTTCTGTTTATGTTGCGTAATGATGACGATTGGAGATCTGAACATCACAAGTTATGAAAGTGCGTCCTCATAAAAATGCGGCCCTCTCGAAGCTCCAAATAACCTGTCTCGACAACGCAAAATCAGACTATAGTGGCGACTTCAATTTTAGTTTAAACAAAACCTTTTATTGCTCGTATTTTCTAGCCTTGGACCAGACAGCGGTCTGTCTGTTGTTGCGTTGGACCAGACAGCGGTCTGTGTGTTGTTGCGGTGCCATCCTTCAAGATATGGGTGAGATGGACGACCTATAGGCATTCTTTTTTAAACAACACACATTCAATAGGCTATCAAATATTTGTAGAAAGCAAAGACCCAGTTGTCGAGCTTACTTAAACTTCAATATGCGCAACACAAACTGGAATGCGGACATTGGCAAAGATATAGAGAGCAAAAATCTGGATTTTTTATTTATTTTTTAAATCTGCTCAGCCACAAAAGCAGGGGCGAATTTTCGTATCACGCACTTACAGAAAACACAGAACACAATGCGATTCCTCCGCTGTATCAACACAAGAAAGCCAAAATAACACGCGGAAAGCACCTGCGGTAACGCGCAGAAATGACAGCTGAGAAGAGCATAGAGAAACAGTGCCTCTACCCAGCTGCGTATCAACCATCTGGGACATTATATAAATAAGTTCACTCACGTGAGATGAGCACCGATTCCGCTCCCAGGTAGATGGATGGAATAAACACGCACTTTCCCTTCAAAAAGTGCTTAATAGCTGCATGTACAATCGCGAATCGACAGACATGTCCCGTCCGATGGGGACGTATTCTGGACCGCCCCTGTCCCCAGTTGCTCCGAGGCAATTGCGATGGTGCTATTGCAGATGAGTGCGTAGATTTTTTTTTTGTCAGCTCAGGGTACACTCGGTCTCTGTTTTCCTGCTATTTCATTATATCATGTCCATCATGTGACATGGCCAAGCCTTTCAATGGAAACTTAAAGGGACCTCCCACGTGATCCAGTCCATGCGCAGTCACTATTTGGCAGGGGGAAGTCCACTGCGCTCGGTAAACAGCAATGAGCCATTAATCGCATAATAAAGACTACAGCGTCCAAGTTCTGGCCCATATAATATAAGCTAGCCTACATAATTGTATAAGTCTCCAAAAGATTCACATAGTGAGTTATTTCACGCACATATGAGCTCATGTGTAGGCTATAACATCAACATGACCATGACTCAGGAATGAGATGAGCAGGTGCATTTATTGCTATTATAGGACCAATGCAGTGTCGAGTGACCTCGTGGTCGATAGGCCTATAGGTTCATATATGTTTTATCATGATAAACATGTAGCCTATAATTTTACCAAATTTCGAATACTTAATTAACTGAGTAAGTGAAAATGAAATAGAATAGTTTACAAAAGGAGTCATAATTTAACGTAGCATATACTTCTCAATGTCACTCAATAATCCCTTGTCCGCTGTGCTTTGGACAAAAAAAGTCGCTAATAAAAAGTGCCCCTCCACCCCATTTATGGTAAATTAAGAGGTTCCTGTGCCAAGTGCTGCTCGTGCACTTCGAAGAAATGACATTGTCTTGCATTTCATACATCAAAAAGCTTCCTGGTAATGTACTTGGAAATGATTCACCGGTGCATTTGACACGGAGATGGTCCTTTCGAAAAATGGGATGATCAAAGCCTGGTTGACGCTCGGAAAGTCATGGCTATTATTGTTTTCAGTAATTGATGTACAATTACATGAGGCTTTATTTATAATACGATTATTGTTTTTGCAATAATATAATAGCCTAATAGTAAACCACTAAATAGTTTACTGTTCTGCCTACACAGTTATCCAGATGTTATAGCATGTGCAGCAAACTGCTTGTCTTACTAGCTCCTAACAGTGCAGAAAAATGTCAAACAACCACACAAATAATCAGAAACTAGCAACAAGAAATCAAGATCGAATCAGTGCAGTAATTGCCCCATAGGTTGGACAGTCACGGAGAGAGAAAGAGAGAGAGGTGTGTGTGTGTGTGTGTGTGTGTGTGTTTGTGTGTGTGTGTGTGTGTGTGTGTGTGTGTGTGAGGGGGAGGGGGGGCAGTTATTATCTCATGCTGACTGGAAAGGGTGATGAGGATTCATGTGCCCTGTGACTTTCAGGCTGGAACTGAGATCATCAGGGAAGATGACATAAACATGAAGCAGTGACTCTAATATCCTGTGATATCCTCATCATCGGGAGTTTGGTGGGAAACACATTGGGAACTAAAAGATATGGGCTTATGTTGAAAATGAATAAGGAAAACCAAACACAGGACGAAACATCAGTCCTGCTTGTGTAAGGTAATACTGGTTGCATATCTTTGAGAGATACAGTATTTCAAACATATTCTAAATTCTATTGATGCTGTTCAGTGTCTCAACGTGCAACAAATATGAGACAAGCCTATACTAAATTGTTTCTAAAAGTTTCTAAACTATATTATATCTGCAGGTAAAATAGGTGTCAGGAAAAACCTATTGCGATGATAACACACACACACACACACACACACACACACACACACACACACACACACACACACACACACACACACACACACACACACACACACACACACACACACACACACACACACACACACACACACACTAAGCCAAATGGAAGTAGTCTGGTTGAAATAACTTGGTCCAAGTGTTCCCTGCACATTTCCAGGGTCACTAATCATTATCATGTCCTCGTAAATATTTGGAACAGTTTTGTCTATTATTGAACTTGACCGATGTAACCAAAAGCATTAATCGAATTCAAGTGTATTGTCTCTTTAAGAACTGTCACTTGAGCCTTTGCTGCTTGTCATTTTCTGCAACAAGATGGCGGTCGTTCCAGAGAACAGGGTCCTCTCCTTCAGTGTTTTTAAATGGAGCTCTTATTCCTCCACATATTTACCAGAGTGAGTAATGCACACATACGTTGACCACATGTATGTATTTGTTTTCGTGGCTGCAGGTCTCATTAACTGCCACAGTGCATTGAATCGTCTCTCCACGGCCTAGCTTGACTGCGAGCTAACTACTCCACCGTTAGGCAACGGGGATAACGTTAGCTAGTTAGATTTACTTGAGTAAACAAAATGCACGCATAGCCAGCTAAATTGATTATTTTTGTGTACTGTGTGACGTTTTGTCGTGCACTGTAAAGCCGATATTGTTAACTATCTAACAGCTATACTAACGAGTTGGCAAAAAAAGCTAGCTAGTTAAGTTCGCGAGCTCGCAAACTAGACGAGCATGCCACCACCACTAAGTTAGTAGCCAAAACCACTCATTACTTTTTATATTAGCTAGTTAGCTAAATAGTTAACTAATCATACTAGATAGCTACTTTTTTCACCTACACTTTTTGTAGGCATGTTTAGTCTGACTGTTCTGTACCCGTTCGTGCAAAGCCAAAGGGAGAACTAGCTAACATTAGTATGTCTCTATGGCATTGCTTGGGTAACCTTACACCATAGGAAATGTCTGTACAGTCAGCTATTTATGGAACTTATTATCCCGCTCTTTTAACGCGTGCAATTGCAATTTTCAGCACGAATTAGCTTGGAACAGGCTGAAAATGTGTCTTGGGCTGCGTTTACACAGGCAGCCCAATTCTAAAAATAAAATAAAAATCCACTAATGGGTATTTTGTCCTTACCCATAAATATTTTTCAAAGCTGATCTGATTGGTCAAAAGACCCATTTAGTGAAAAAAACCCAGATTTGGTCTGCCTTTGTAATTGCAGCCTTGAAGACAGTAGTACCACTGCCTCTGTCACAATACCATTCCATGTTTGATGATGATGAGGGATGTGAGAGGTCATCATCAGTAGGCCTAATTTGCTCTGGCCAATGCCGGAACAAATTAGGAATGCCATTCAGGTCACAGTCCATTTAGTTTTCAAATGTAAGAAACACAAGCTAATAGTGTAATTACAAAATGATAGTAGATTTATATTAAGAAGCAAAGTGACAACTGCATCGTTGTCATCAACATTGTTGCATATGCTGCATGGACCATGCAGACTGAACGCAAGTGTCTCGTGGTCAAGGGACAGCAAATGTTGGTCTGTGTGGAAAGTGGATGGAGAGTGACAGTGGTGAAAGATGACTCAAGTAGCGAAGTAAACTATAAAAATGGACGTTACACACTGCGTATCACATTTAACAAACAAACCGTTATAGAAGGTGAAGTAAAAACCCAAACCGGTCCGTGCATCAATACCGGTATACCGCCCAGCCCTAGCAATGGATAATGCAGATTGCATTCATCATTTCGCATGTTAGATAGTTTTTAATTATAAAGCTTACCAGTACTAGTTTCGCAAAACAGTGGTTTGAGGCAGTCACGTGTGTTTCGTTTTTAAAGAAGCACAACAGCAAAATAGGAGCTTTGCATGGTGAGGCACTCCTGCAGCGCAACTTAAGTGTGGTGATCAAGTTACACTTGTATAAAATTCACTACTATTGTTTTCCAGCTATATATCTTATAACTATTAACCTGTTCTGCTAGCGGAACCCCTCGCCAACAGCCAATGAATTTGCAGGGCGCCAAATACAAATCAACAGAAATCAAATTTCTCAAACATACAAGTATTAGGCACCATTTTATAGCTAAAATTCTGGTTAATCCAGCCACAGTGCCTGATTTCAAAAAATGCTTTTACAGCGAAAACAAACGATTATGTTAGGTCACCATCAACTCACAGAAAAACCCAGCCATTTTTCCAGCCAAAGAGAGGCGTCACAAAAAGCACAAATAGAGATATAATTAATCACTAACCTTTTGAAGATCTTCATCAGATGACATTCATGGGACTTCATGTTACACAATGCATGTATGTTTTGTTCGGTAAAGTTCATATTTATATCCAAAAATCTTATTTTACATTGTCGTGTTACGTTCAGTTGTTCCAAAACATGCCGTGATATTGCAGAGAGCCACATGAATTCACAGAAATACTCATTATAAATGTTGATGAAAATACAATTTTTAGACATGGAAATATAGATACACTTCTCCTTAATGCAACTGCTGTGTCAGATTTTAAAAAAAAATTACAGAAAAACATTACAGAAAAAGCATAATCTGAGAACGGCGCTCAGGGCCAAACCAGCCAGAGAAATATCCGCCATGTTGGGTAGTCAACATTATTCATAAATAGCATTAGAAACATTCACTTACCTTTGATGATCTTCATCAGAATGCACTCCCAGGAATCACAGTTCCACAATTAATGCTTGTTTTGTTCGATAATGTCAATCATTTATGTCCAATAGCTTCTTTTGTTAGGGCGTTTGGTAAACAAATCCAAATGCGCGATCTGGTCCATTCGGACGAAACGTTCAATAACTTATATTACAGGTCGAAGAAACTTGTCAAACTAAGTGTAGAATCAATCTTTAGGATGTTTTTACCATAAAAGTTCAATAATGTTCCAACCGGAGAATTCCATTGTCTGTTGAAAACCAATGGAACGACAGCTACCTCTCAAGTGAAAGCGCGTGACTGAGAACGAGGCTGTAGGCAGACCACTGACTCAAAGAGCTCCCATCCGGTCCCTCATCACATGAGAAGCTCCAAAAGTTCCAAAGACAGTTGATATCTAGTGGAAGCCTTAGGAAGTGCAACATAACCAATATCCCACTGTGTATTCAATCGGGGTGAGTTCAAAAACTACAAACCTCAGATTTCCCACTTCCTGTTTGGATTTTTTCTCGGGTTTTATGCCTGCCATATGAGTTCTGTTATACTCAGACATCATTCAAACAGTTTTAGAAACTTCAGAGTGTTTTCTATCCAATACTACTAATAATATGCATATATTAGCATCTGGGACTGAGTAGGAGGCATTTCACTCTGGGCACGCTATTCATCCAAAAGTGAAAATGCTGCCCCCTATCCCAAAGAAGTTTGAAGTGAACTATTTAAGATATACCAAATAAATTCTCTTCAGCTGGGTTTTGATACATAACTTGTGAATGTTGCTAAATAGCTCATGTTAACTAAGCTTGCAAGATCAAGCTTCTTGGTAGCAGCAGCAGAGAATCCCCTGCTGCCTAATATTTGTTTTGTGCATGCTGCAAACTGTGTTTTAAGATACTTGCATAACTTTGAGCGGAGTTGTCTGTCCAAGTAGTAAATATTTGCATGCGCTCGTTAGCATTTACCTAGCATCCGCTATGAGAATTTCATTGTACTTACCAGATTGCTAACAAGTACTTTCTTTGGGGCTTTTTTTATGTTTGAAAAAATTAAATCATAACTTGTGTGCACTACCGTAATACAGTCTATCCCGGAAGGGCACAGGCACAGTATGGATATCTGGATACCGCTGAACCCTGATCATTGGTCTCTGTACTACATAGAAATGCATAGTTCTACACAAAGCTAGAAATATGCAATATCGTCCTTTGCATATATAGGTATTATTTGAGACACTGGCTATTATTCTAATGAGCTCCGCTCCCAAACACGACCAAATTTGGTTGGTCCGGACTGAACCAAATCTGATCTAATCATGGACGTCTATGTTTCACAAGTTTAGGCATCAAATTACAGTTTAGTACAGTAGTGTCATATAGTACAGTACATTATACCTTACTCTAGTGTGCTCTACGTTACTCAACCTTTTGTTGTCCAGACTGTTTTCACCCTCTTGCTTTGACAACCAGATGACAGAAAAATAAAACAAATGAGCTGAACATAAGGGAGGACAGTAGGTGACCTCACTGTAGTTTGTGACTACTCTGACTTAGTAACAGTATTACGAGGTTTAATCTGTTAATAATTCATAAACTGAAATGTGTATCAGGAAAAACACCAACTAACCTAATTGGTAGGTCTACCTTTACTTGATACTTCTGTGAACCACAGACCACATGTTTTATACATGAGCCTATCGGTGCAGTATTTTACTTTGGGGGGGTAAGTCAATCAAATTAAATACAATTTATTTAAAACGGCCTTTCTACATCAGCAGATGTCACAAAGTGTTTTTATAGAAACCCAGCCTAAAACCCCAAACGGCTAGCTATGAAGATGGCTTGGAAAACTCCCTAGAAGGCAGGAACCTTGGAAGAAACTTAGGGAGGATCCGGGCTCTGAGGGGCAGTCAGTCCTCACCTGGCTGTGCCAGTTGGAGATTATAAGAGTACGTGGCCATTCAGGCCAGCTCAAGATGCAAGTGCCTTGGTTAAGGCCACAATGGCAAGAGATGCTATATCAGTGGCGGTTTTAGCATGTAAATCTTGATGGGGGTGGGGGGAATAACGAGGGATACATGCCAGCAAAGACGCAACACTAAACAATACATTAATTTTAACGGTGACAGTGTCCACAAACTGTTAGGACCTACATAAAGCAGTTCCAACAGCAGTCCCAACACCTTACCACTGCTACATCTGGCTATCAGTGGAGGCTTATCTGGCAGCGAAACAGTTCATTCAGCCTCATTTACTGCCATTTAAAAAAAAACAGCTCATATGGCTGACTTGCATAAACAAATGTGTTTTCTACTGACAACTGACATGTCCCCTTATGCCATAGTTTGCACGACAAGCGGATAAGAGGCAATCCGTCATTTCTGTTAAGACATTAATGAGCGAGCTAGGACAGACGTAGTCAATATAACTATTTGCTCAGCACTTTGCTCAGCATTTGCTCAGACAGAATTCAGTATTCTCTCTGTATACCAAGTCACCCGTAGGATAAATGAAGGGGGCATATAAGCAGACAATGAAAGCTCTTACAAGATATGATGATGACATTTCTGTGAAACATGCTATAGGCTACATGTCAAATCAAATCAAATTTTATTTGTCACATACACATGGTTAGCAGATGTTAATGCGAGTGTAGCGAAATGCTTGTGCTTCTAGTTCCGACAATGCAGTAATAACCAACAAGTAATCTAACTAACAATTCCTAAACTACTGTCTTATACACAGTGTAAGGGGATAAAGAATATGTACATAAGGATATATGAATGAGTACAGAGCAGCATAGGCAAGATACAGTAGATGGTATCGAGTACAGTATATACATATGAGATGAGTATGTAAACAAAGTGGCATAGTTAAAGTGGCTAATGATACATGTATTACCTAAGGATGCAGTCGATGATATAGAGTACAGTATATACGTATGCATATGAGATGAATAATGTAGGGTAAGTAACATTATATAAGGTAGCATTGTTTAAAGTGGCTAGTGATATATTTACATAATTTCCCATCAATTCCCATTATTAAAGTGGCTGGAGTTGAGTCAGTGTCAGTGTGTTGGCAGCAGCCACTCAATGTTAGTGGTGGCTGTTTAACAGTCTGATGGCCTTGAGATAGAAGCTGTTTTTCAGTCTCTCGGTCCCAGCTTTGATGCACCTGTACTGACCTCGCCTTCTGGATGATAGCGGGGTGAACAGGCAGTGGCTCGGGTGGTTGATGTCCTTGATGATCTTTATGGCCTTCCTGTAACATCAGGTGGTGTAGGTGTCCTGGAGGGCAGGTAGTTTGCACCACCAAGTCAGAACAGTAGGCTAAGTTATGAGGTGGAAATGGACCAAATTATTAGGGTGAGGCACATGGGCTGCTAACACAACATACACTTAGTATAACTTTCTTATCCACAGTATACATATCTTCCTGGAATATTACATAATTTATGTAGCAGCATACAATACATTGTTGGACTCATCGTGTTGTGCCCTGTTCACTTGAACAGGAAGGTGGCTTGGCGGCCCTTTTGGGCAAATTTTGTCATCGAGTCTGGCATTCTCTGGATTTTTGGTGCTTTCAAGACAACTGGGAACTCTGGGGGGGGGGGTTGTGAATCATGACGATGTCAGTGATCTTCAAGTCATCGCTCTAGAAAGAGGCCCGAGTTCCGAATTTCACAATTCCGAGTTGGATGAAAGTTCAAAATGTTTCTTCCCAGTCGTCGCTCGTTTTTCCAGAGTTTCCAGTTGTCTTGAACTCACTGAATTCAGATTTTGCAGTTCTGGGTTAACAGTTGTTTTGGGCGCAGCATAAATCATGTTTCATTAACAGCATGGCCATTGTTGAATGTTTATCATTTTAAACTAGGTAAAGAGACCGTTAATCTTGGACTTGGGACCCACTGCCACTCTACTGAATAGCAGGATAATGATTGCTTTGCAAGGCTTGCAGTTCGTAGAGGTCGATCGATTAATCGGAATGGCCGGTTTTCATAACAATCTGAAATCGGTATTTTTGGACACCGATTTGGCCGATAAAAAATGTTTTTTTTGTGTTTTTTTTTACCTTTATTTAACTAGGCAAGTCAGTTAAGAACACATTCTTATTTTCAATGACAGCCTAGGAACGGTGGGTTAACTGCTTTGTTCAGGGGCAGAACGACAGATTTTCACCTTGTCCGCTCGGGGGATCCAACCTTGCAACCTTACAGTTAACTAGTCCAACGCTATAACCACCTGCCTCTCGTTGCACTCCACAAGGAGACTGCCTGTTACGCGAATGCAGTAAGCCAAGTTGCTAGCTAGCATTAAACTTATCTTATAAAAAACAATCAATCAATCATAATCACTAGTTAACTACATATGGTTGATGATAT
The DNA here is from genome assembly GCF_036934945.1 of Oncorhynchus masou masou. NCBI lineage: Eukaryota > Metazoa > Chordata > Actinopteri > Salmoniformes > Salmonidae > Oncorhynchus > Oncorhynchus masou. The sequence goes on from NC_088238.1 coordinate 25,113,009, forward strand.
TACTAGTTTATCTAGCGTGTCCTGCGTTGCATATAATCTGACTGAGCATACAAGTATCTGACTGAGTGGTGGTAGGCAGCAGCAGGCTCGTAAGCATTCTTTCAAACAGCACTTTCGTGTGTTTTGCCAGCAGCTCTTCATTGTGCGTCAAGCATTGCACTGTTTATGACTTCAAGCCTATCAACTCCCGAGATGAGGCTGGTGTAACCGAAGTGAAATGGTTAGTGGGGTGCGCGCTAATCGTGTTTCAAATGTCACTCGTTCTGAGCCTTGGAGTGGTTGTTCCCCTTGCTCTGCATGGGTAACGCTGCTTCGAGGGTGGCTGTTGTCGTTGTGTTCCTGGTTCGAGCCCAGGGAGGAGCGAGGAGAGGGACGGAAGCTATACTGTTACACTGGCAATACTAAAGTGCCTATAAGAGCATCCAATAGTCAAAGGTTAATGAAATACAAATGTTATAGAGGGAAATAGTCCTATAATTCTTATAGTAACTACAACCTAAAACTTCTTACCTGGGAATATTGAAGACTCATGTTAAAAGGAACCACCATATGTTCTGAGCAAGGAACTGAAACGTTAGCTTTCTTACAATGGCATATATTGCACTTTTACTTTCTTCTCCAACACTTTGTTTTTGCATTATTTAAACCAAATTGAACATGTTTCATTATTTATTTGAGGCTAAATTGATTTTAGTGATGTATTATATTAAGTTAAAATAAGTGTTCATTCAGTATTGTTGTAATTGTCATTATTACAAATAACATTTAAAAAAACGGCCCAGTTAATCGGTATCGGTATTTTTTGGTCCTCCAATAATCGGTATCGGCGTTGAAAAATCATAATCGGTCGACCTCTAGCAGTTAGCCACTGATTCCTTCTAAAACATTCATCGTTGAATTTGCGATTTCCAACTTGTTGTGTAATGTTTATGTCCAATAGCCGAGGAGCACCGATACGTTTTACCTTTAATTTCTCTTCATTATTTCTCTTCAAATGACAAGGATTAAAAAGGATTTGCCAGTAGATTGACAACTTGATTCATGATGATGATTGCCAGCTAACATTTGAAAGTATGATGTTGACATAATCAGTACAGCCAAAGCTACTGTAGATAAGATGTGGTTTGATGTTATTTTATCTGTGGCCAATGACCTTGAGCCTTCTTGGATGGGCACTTCAAATGTAACTTCATGGCAGCACCCAGGGGGCTTGAATTTTCTAGCTCTACTCTTAGACTTGGTGGTGACGTAGTAACCCCATGAGTGACAGAACACTGAGCCAATCACGGTGCAACACTGCATATTTTCTGCTGGCTTGCCTCAACACCACAGAAAGCACTGAACTAGGATGAACACCTGCATTTTGGAGCTGCCTTAAGTATGCGGTGTTATTAACTTTTTTTTCTACATTGTTTGCAAACTGATATGTGACACAATAACATGCAAAAAATGTGGGGCTCAAAGCAGGCTCTGCACCACGTGCCCCGAGTGACAGGTTGCCAGTTTACTGTATAATACATGGGATCAGAGAGCAGCATCCTTCTATTGTCAATACCAGTGATAATGAATGTTATTTTGCAAAGTGGTTCCTTGCATCATACAACACCATTTTTGAGCCCAGGAGAGAAATTAGAAGCTATCTTAAAGATATGTGGGTTTTTGGTAACAGAATTACAAGGCACAAGGCAATGTTTCTTAAGCTTAATTTCTCCTAAACTAAATGTGTATTGATATAAGTTCTTAACGTCAATAATATTATTGTGTTTTGATGTATTTCTAATACTTTATTAAAGACATGTTCCGGTACTTTGGCAACTACTTAAACCTCCTGCTTTGGGCTAAATGTGTCTATGTTTAGTTCATACATGCAGAATCACTGTCTCGCTTCAATTAGCCACGAAATTCCTAGTTCGAACGGAACTGTTTTTCTGGAAGCTGTGCTGCGCTATTTTCCCCCAAGTGGATCTGCTCCCTAGCAATTCGTGTTCAACCAATGAGCTTTAGCCCCACGCCATATGAGACAGCTAGCAAGATACCCGCACGGCAGAGTGAGTGAGAGAGCAGTGACATGTTGCACATACATGTGACGTAGTATGCAATTTTCAGGGACCACTTTTGCCTATACGAAAGTACCAGAGAATCCATCTAAGACCCATTTTCCATCTGTTTGACCAGAAATCAAACTTATGCCTAATTTTTAAGATGGAAAATTTATCTATGCCTTCATTTCCCCAAAATATACACGCTTAGCTTTTTTTGACTCCCAATTTGATATGCTGCTATGAACTCCCTGCACATGTGGTACTCATGGGTCCTTTTTACATGGATATTACCCTATCTATCCCTTTGCTCACAACAAATGGTTGCATGTTGGCTGAAACATGTCATTTCTCCCATCTTTCCCTTTCTGTGTGTAGAAACATCTTGGTGGACAAACCCAATGACCAGTCCTCCAGGTGGTCGTCTGAGAGCAACTACCCTCCACAGGTAACGTCTGCTGTGCCCCGCCCACATAGACACCTGTCTCATACTCAGGCCTACCTGTCACTCACACACCTTCCATGCCTTGTGCATTACCTGTCTTGGGATGGGGCTCTTCAGTAGAGGGTCTGTGCCCAGTTGCATACAACATCCGTGTTCTCAATTCACTGGTGGCTGCAAAATAGTAGCGCCTAATAGACGGGTTGGTTGTCTAGCAACAAAAGCATTCAACTATGGGGCAAAACAGACTGCGTTGGCCTAGATTGACAACATGTAAACTATATTTAGTCTCCAGAATTTATTGAAAACATAAATACATTTGCACAATGTGCACATGTTGCCTCTCAAATACATGGTTACACTTGTTGGCTAGCAAGCTAGTGAATTTGAGCCTTTTTAGCATTGACATGAAATCAGGCAAAACACCTCAAAACAAGACGTGGTATAGTTCAAGAAAAATATTAAACTAGTTGAAACGAGTCACTTACGATTCCCCACGTAGCAGTTTCTTGTCATTGTTGGTAGCTATCTGGCCATCCAGTCATAAAATCCACAGACTTCTGCCCCATTGAAGTGTCAGCTGACAATGCACGCATCTTCAGTATGCATCTTGCATTTGCACTTTTGGGAATAGGATGTTGCCCAGCGTAGCGTGTTTGACTGTGTTGTGGTTACGGGCAGAGGAAATTGAACGTTTTTTTTTGCTGCAAGAGGATACTAAGCATGTCCGTCTTAACCACCTAAGCTAGATATTCAAGTGTGGCAGAGGCAAAACTCCACTGCATCTGTTTGTCAAATACTTTTCACACAACAAAGATGTTGAACTCTCATCAACCCCTTTTATCCTTTCAAAGAGATGGAGGTTGTGGAGAGGTAAAGCCATGAAAATAATTAAACTGAACAAATGATAAAGCTCTACCCCATTGCAAAGCTTATTTTCTTTATTCAATAAATGAAGACTGAGTCTTTTCATTTAAATATTTTATAATGGTTTCTGTGGCAACAAGAAACGACAAATCATTGCGATACGGGTCTTTTCATTATCAAGTGTGCCATGTTTTTAGGTGACGGGACAGGACTGTTTTGGAAAAGAAAGATCGATATACCCAAGCCTAGGAGTAATCCCTCTGTGTTAAATGTACCGTAGGCGATAACCTAATGAGATGCAATATGTCTGCCTTATTATTGATGAAAACTGTTGAAGATGGAACCCGTATCAGAGGACCCATTAGTAAGCCCAGCAGATGCACTCTGGTAGTGGATGGTTATTGCTCACTCACACGGCCATTTAAACCTACAGGATTTGTAGAAACATGGGTCTCCAGGGATTGTGGGTTGCCTGGTTTCCAGGAAAGCAGATTTAATCGATGTTCCATCTGTGCTGCTCTATCCCCTCTGTCTCTCCCAGAGCGCTCAGGCCAGTGCCCTGTCCTGTCGGTGGCAGATATGCCCAGGCTAGTTACCACTCCAATGACCTGTGAACAGCAGCTCTCCTCTGCGGTCTGTGCCATCTGCAGTGTTGTGAAACATGTTCGGAGAGCAGTAGAATGAAAACTGCAGTGTCATGTGTTGATAATATAGATCGGACACTGCGTTATGAGTTATTGTGAGAGACCGCTGATCAGATTCTCCCCTCTATTTTCCCTCCAGTACTTAATGTTGAAAATGGAAAGGCCAGCGATCGTTCAAAGCATCACCTTTGGAAAGTATGAGAAGACTCACGTGTGCAACCTGAAGAAGTTCAAAGTGTTTGGTGGGATGAGCGAAGAGAACATGACAGAACTCCTGTCCAGGTAATGGGCGAGGGCAGAGGGACAGTGAAGTGTTATTCTTTACTGTATAAATAACCTACCTTCCTGTCTGTACCATATTTATTCCTCTGCAGTGGCCTGAAGAATGACTACAACAAGGAGACCTTCACCTTGAAACACAAGATCGACGAACAGATGTTTCCCTGCAGATTTGTTAAAATAGGTGAGTTTGGAAATGGAATGGGCCCAAGGCTTGGGTCTACGTGTTGTACAGACTCAGTCCAGCTTGAAAATGATTGTAGTGAAGGGATGCTACATGGCTGGAGATGGAAATAAGTCAAACTGGTGAAATAGTTGATGACTTAAATTATAGACCGTTCTCTTTGTCTCTCTCAGTGCCGCTGATGTCTTGGGGGCCCAGTTTTAACTTCAGTATCTGGTACATTGAGCTGCATGGCATAGAGGAACCTGATGTAGTGCAGCCCTGCCTTAACTGGTACAGCAAGGTGAGCCTGCCTCTGAGACGCTCACATACACAGTAGGTTAAGGGAGAGTGTTACTTAAGCAATAAGGCCAGAGAGGGTGTGGGATTTGCGGAGTGTCTGGATACAGCCCTTAGCCATGGTATATTGGCCATATACTACAAACTCCAGAGATGCCTTATTGATATTATAAACTGGTTACCAACGTAATTAGAGCAGTAACAATAATATTTTCTCATACCTATGGTATACGGTCTGATATACCATGGCTGTCAGCCAATCGGCATTCAGGACTCGAACCACCCAGTTTATAATTAAGCAATAAGGCCCGATGAAGTGCGGTATATGGCCAATATACCATGGCTATGGGCTGTTCTTAGGTACGATGCAACTCTGATTGCCTGGACACAGCCCTTAGCCATGGTATATTGGCCATATACCACAAACCCCTGATGTGCCTTAATGCTGTTATAAACTGGTTACCAACATATTTAGAACAGTAAAACGTTTTTATTTTTGTCATATACCCGTGGTATACGGTCTGATATACCACAGCTTTCAGCCAATCAGCATTCAGGACTCGAACCACCCAGTTTATAATATGAAGTATAACATTTGTGATAACAAAGTATAACAAAGATGGAGCCAATATTACAGTGAGTGTGTTCCCTCCCACCCCCTTGGCCCCTCCCCTGTATTCCTCTAGTACCGGGAACAGGAAGCGATCCGCCTGTGCCTGAAGCACTTCCGGCAGCATAACTACACAGAGGCCTTTGAGTCGCTGCAGAAGAAGACACGCATCGCGTTGGAACACCAAATGCTGACACACCTCCACGACCGCCTGGTACTCCGGGGAGACTTTGATGCCTGTGAGGAGCTCATCGACAAAGCCGTCAAAGGTCCTGACACCCACACCTCCTCAGAAAGACCGATGGGGGCTGGACCTACTGCCCTGTACACATCAACTGCAATACAACTACATGACCTCAATCATCATACTAACTACAGACCTCTACCATCCCATGACTGTGATCTTGAAACCTAGCTTGGCTTATATTTAGCTCATAAATTCAGTGGATACCATAGTGATTCATTATTTACAATATAGACCCATACATTACCTTTTCATTTTATCAGATTGATTTGAAACCACAGGGCGTGGCAATGTCATCCTGACATCATACTTTTTCAACCTCAAAATGAAAGTAACAAAACTTCTATCTCCTGGCTAAAATAATCTGGACGATCTTCCCGTGTTTGACCTTTTCCTCTGTAGACGGTTTATTTAACCAGTACATCAGCCAGCAAGAGTACAAGCCAAGATGGAGTCAGATCATCCCCAAGAGTAACAAAGGTACAACCGCCCAAGAGCCAAGCCCAGATGACATGAACAGTGAGACAAACTACTCAAGTAGGAAATGTGTTCTCATTAACAAAATGCTATGGTATGCTGTACACTACCGGTCTATAGCGATTAATCAATTTTTTTCCCCCGCCCCCCCTTTCTCTTCTGCTCCTCCATTTTCCTTCAACACTCCATCCCTCACCTACATCTTATTCCCTCGTTTCCCTCAACCCCTTTCTCTTGCTCCCATCGCTCTCTCCAGGTAATGAGGATGACAACAGACCAGGGATGAGGGGAGGTCATCAGATGGTCATCGATGTTCAGACAGGTGAGGCATGCCGGCTAAAACCACACCTAGACAACACCCCCTATAATGTCGCTGATTACTTCAACTGGAATTCTTCCTCTTCCAAATGTGTTTTACAAACTGGCCTTAAAGGCCCCCACCAGAGGGCGATGTCATTCTGGTCCTTTAGCAGAAATTGACGTTTAGGTTCCACCTCTGCAGAATGACGCAGGCTGCTAATACATATTCAAGAATTGGGGGTGGGAATGCCGTGGGTGCTTTCCACATGGAGTGGACAAATAACAACAAGTAGGTCACCAACTTACCAATGTAGCTAGCTAGCATGCTAACCTTATCCGGCTAACTAATGTTATCTGTTGCTACACTATATTCAAAAGATTAGGCAGCTAGGCTATGGCTGGTTCTGGAGTTGGATTTGTCATAAGAATGTAGGGAAAACTTTGCCACAGGTGGATAGGGTAAAGCAGTGTCTTTGCAATCTATTGTATCTCCAAACGTTTTTTCATTGTTCATAAATTGTGGCCGGGAATCTGCCATAGAAATGGAAAGAATACAATGACGCTCTGGTAATATGGATAGCCTAACTATCAGGGGTGCAACTTTCACTGGGGATGCCCCCCCCCCAATTCTGCAATTGCATTTTTGTCCCCTCCAGTTTTATCATTAGAATGTGATACTAAACGAGGCAACGGTGTGCTTTAGGACCATGCGGATGCCTCCGAGCGGTCGAGTAGGCTGTTTGGAGTGTTTATCCAAACTGGTTTAGACCAAAGTTGCATTCCTGCCAACTATTGAACAGTGTGGACTAGAAACACATTTTTCTACATTATAATGGACACGGTGAAACCTTTGGTAGGCTCTTGCCATAGTTCTCACAGCTAGTGGAGGTGAAATGATAGGCTACAATGACTGCGTGCCGCAAATTATATGTAACAACACCCTGAGCGCATCGAACACAAAACACTAATACTTGATGTAACAACAGCACAAGCTAGATAAACAATTCGTCGACACCTTGATTTCTAGCAGCACCAATCAAAGCAGTGGAGTGTGTTCAAAACCATTCATCTTGCAGGGAGCGTGATTCTTAAATACAATCATATCACACGCAATTTTAAATAAGTGCAAGTTGACAAGTTATCCAATGAATTTTGGTAAAAAAGTGGAAGTGCAAAAGCATAAATTTGTACCCCCTATTTTAATTTGCGCCATGGCTCAGCCTACACTTGACTGCCTATGGTTAAAAGCTGTAGCCAGAGAAGGAAGAGGAAGCGAGACACCCCACTCACTGTTTTTCTTTCTTTCTGGTTCAATAAAAGTCAATGAAGTAAGTAGACCAGACCCAGCTGCTGTTGCATTGGTGTCTGTGGGAGACTCAACCCATTAACTAGACCGGAACTGACAATGTTTTAAAATGTAAACAGCCTATCCGCCATCTTTGCTGTAGCCAAATATTCTCTATATTGCTCAGCTTAGTTACAACTTGCAAACTTTGCAGGTGTTTCTGATTAATAAACAATGCCATGCTGGTGGGTGGTACCATTTGATATAAAACCCAGCCCTGAAATGAAGCGTGTGCACGTCATTTCATAGGAAAAGACACAGCATTGGCACGAAGTGGGCAGTTCGGGGTTGTCACTTCAAGCCCAAATATATTCTACTTTGTTTTAATCAATGACTTATTGACTTTGTGTTGTCCAACGTCATAAGTAAGCTCTTGCCATCGTCTTTCAACTAAAAAAAAAGTGGATTTCTACTGCTGTGGGCGTATAACCTATATTATTGCCTTTTTAAAGCTGTTTTGTAGAAGACACAGTGGTTATTTTAGTGCTCTGTAATGTTTTGGTGGCTTACTTGCCTGTAGGGGTTTGTAAAGACAAAGGCTTGTATTGTGCACGTGTGTATACAGGCTGTGAGAAGCCTTGCATCTCACTGGTCTGTCTCGGAGGCCCCCAGACACTGAGTACTGTGTTTTTGGCCAATCCAGATGACCTAGAGTAACCCCCCCCCCAACCTACAAAAACCTCCACACAGTCTGCACGCCATGCAAACATTACCCCTGTGTGCTGCTCTGCTGATTTGCCATGGTTACGGCCCATTGAACCTGTGCACCGCTGTGTTAATTATGCACTCAAGCTACTCAATTCAGGGGTTCTTCAGGACTTCTGGAATGGAATGTAACTCTCTTTTTACTACAGTTGAAGTGATGATTTCCTCCCAAAATTCTCATGATTGCACTCAGTATGGCAGTATGTAGTCTAAATGTTTCTTGAATAGCCTTTTTCTACTCCTTAACCCTTTACACCCATGGTAGCAATTGAAAGGGACCACTTTTCAAAAATATGGGGAAATTATCGGACCAAAGGTGAGGACACGGCAGTCAAGCATTAGATTAAGACGTCTAACTGGTGTATGGAAGTGGCCACACAGCTCTCCGAAGTGTGCACAGTTACTAAATCATTTCAATTCATGTTTATGGCTCAAGGAAAGAGTTTTCAACTATTAGGTGTTTCTTTTTAGCTCTCCTAGCTGTACCGTTGAAGAATTGAAGCAAGCACGGCCCTCATCCCCATCACACAATTATTGTTTTCGCAATCCAGAATTGGTCCATTTATAAATTGCATTCTGGGTCAGATTGGCACAATTTTGAAAGCTTTTCTCTTGCCAACATGACTAGCTAAGTTATAAAACACTATCTTCGTGTTAGGCTTTCATAAGGCACTTTTCAGAGAAAAGGATAGTCATTTTGGTGTGCATAGAATGGATTATTGAGTACATTCAGGTGCGTGTTCTGCTGCTAATTTTCTTCAGAATGTGACAAACGGGCTCCTTCTGATAAAAATGACCCAGGGTATGATGCCATGTCATCCTTGTAACTGTACATCAAATATAGCGATCATAAACATTGATAATGTAAAGGACTTGAGTTTCGTCATATGGAAAAGCGAAGCGCACATTTGGACTTGTGGGTGTGGTTTGCTTGTATGACATTAAAGCAGTATTTATAATCAATGTCTCATCTTTCAAAACAAATCGAGTCCTCTTGATCTACAATATTCCCCTCTCTGATTAAACATGTGCAAAAGTAGCCCAATTAGCGAGAGGGGCGGGTGTATCTTCTTGTTGCGCTTATTCAACGCCTGTCAGTTGAATCCCATGCAGCTCTGTAGTGGAGACCCTGAGTTCTGATGTCTTGTACAGCATGTTACTGTATAGCCACTGCATTCCAATAGTGCTTATCAGTGACCAAATCTGCCATTTTCAACCAGTATACAGGTTTGAGTGTGAAGGGATAGTTTCAGGACCATTTTGCTTTGCGGTAGTCTTCTTGGTGTTTCAGTATAGGCACCAGAGTAGTTCAGTCATGTTGAATGCATCCCAGGTGTTGACCAGTGTTGGCTCCCTGTTTCCTACAGAGACGGTGTATCTTTTTGGGGGCTGGGACGGCACACAGGACCTGGCTGACTTCTGGGCCTACAGTGTTCAGGAGAACCAGTGGGTCTGCATCTCCAGAGACACAGAGAAGGAGGTGAGAGAGCAAGATGTATGAAAGACAGAAGGATGGTGGAAAAGAGGAGTTATGGTGACACAGAACAACACTGTTAAATGGTCCATACTGATTGTTACAGCTGCTTAATGTGCAAGAACACTAAATTGTTTATAGAAATGATCATGATAATGACTGCAGTTTTCTTTGGTCAAGGTGAAGGTAATGTCTATCTAACGGATGATTATAATGAAGATAATAGTTGAAAGTTTCACTATAGGAAAATATAACAAAGGCGTAATGTTTCTGATTAGGACCTGGATATCAACCAAGCTCAGTAAATGGTAACACCGCTGTCACCACGTGGGAGCAAGGGGCCGAGTCGTCTCATTCTCCTATTTTATAGATAGTTTGTGTGATGGCTTACCCCGTCCTCTCCCAGAGTGGTCCCAGTGCGCGGTCCTGTCACAAGATGTGCATCGACAGCCAGCGGCGGCAGATCTACACACTCGGCCGCTACCTAGACTCCAGCGTCAGGAACAGCAAGTCTCTGAAGAGTGACTTCTACCGCTACGATGTCGACGCCAACACCTGGACACTGCTCAGCGAGGACACGTCAGCCGACGGCGGGCCCAAGCTCGTCTTTGACCACCAGGTTACCCCATTATCTCGCCCCTCACACAGCTGTATCACACACATACAAACTGGCTAGGAGTGAATTTAAACACTTTGGGCCTCATTAAAAATAGGTTAAAGGGTTTTTGTTGGTTAAATAATTGGTCCACTCAGCCATCTGGAGGTGAGACCAGAGCACTGATGATGAAGGCTTAGCCGGTTATAGTCTTGACATATTTTCCCCCTGTCCCACTTTTTAAGCTAAAAACTGATCTGTAAATGCTAAGGATTTTTGCATATTTTTTTCCACTGCTCTAAGCCCAACACTGAAATCCAAATGTTGAATCTCATGACTCTCTCTTTGTACCCAACCTTTCTCTCATCCTTCCTCCCTCTCCTTATAGATGTGTATGGACTCGGAGAAGCACATGATCTATACGTTTGGTGGTCGAATTCTGATGTGTAACGGCAGTGTGGAGGACAGCAGGACGTCCGAGCCCCAGTTCAGTGGGCTGTATGCCTTCCACTGCCAGGCCGGAACATGGAGCCTGCTCAGAGAAGACTCCTGCAACGCTGGGCCTGAGGATGTCCAGTCTCGCATCGGACACTGCATGCTCTTCCACACTGTGAGTTATGGGAGTAGTACCATGAATGGTGTTGATGTTAGGGTAATGTTGCCTGGATGTTACTGAACCGTGCTCATACTCACACATATCAACACACAATGTGGCAACATTGCAGTGACATTCTTTATAGAATTCAGCACAAACACCAGAATGATTTATTGACCAAAATTAATCAATACCCACACAATCATGACTGAATCATTCAGAATTCACTGTTTTGTGTTTTTAGAGAAAGCAAAAGACATAACAGAACAAATATGCACCAAGTTTACTCTCAGGACATTTATGAAGCCAAGGAAAGTTGTTCAGACTATTATCTTGTTCCACAGAAGAATGTAAACCATTCAGTGTTGGCATGAATATGAAATAGAATGTGCTCTTCTCTCTCTCTCATCCCCCCTTCCTTTCTCCAGAGGAATCGTTGTCTGTATGTGTTCGGAGGTCAGAGGTCAAAGACGTACCTGAATGACTTCTTCAGCTACGACGTGGACGGGGACCATGTGGAGATCATCTCAGACGGAACCAAGAAGGACTCCGGCATGGGTAAGACTGTCCGCTTAGTATAGTACAACCGACACCTTAATTGTTTTAGTGCCAACATTTTGTTCCAAATGGATCTGGTCAGGTTTCAGGTGTCAGATTGGCAGGTCTAATGCCAAGGGTGTTGCAAGGGTAAACTTATTTAGTTTTTCATGTAGAAGTCCCCTTTACTGCTTTCAGCACTTGCACCCTGGGTTCCGACCATTCTGCAGGGCAACAGAGAATCCAGTAGCGTGGCCGTAGTGCGTTTCTTTACAAAGTTGGAATTCATAATTGCTTGCTGTGATTAGAAAGTGAGCAGTTGATGTCATCAGCTTCTGAGAATAGCATTTTTGTCATGTGCAAATGGGGTTCTTAGAAATTCCCACCCCTGTATTATTGTGGTATTTAGCAAAACCACAGGAACATTTAATTAGATTGCGCTCTCACACCACACACACACACACACTGTTTCAATCTCTCACAATTCACTTTCTCTTTAGGTTTTATTCTCACTCTCTCACAGAACCACACTCTTTCATCCTCTACTTTTTCTATTACACACACACAGGGTTGCAAAGCTACTGGTAATTTCACCAAAGTTACTGGAATCTTCACTAATTTTGATAATTAACAGAAAAGATAACAAACTCGGCAAAAAAAGAAACATCCTTTTTTCAGGATGGATCTTTTACTTTTTTAGTTACTTTAGATTCCATATGTGATATTTCATAGTTTTGATGTCTTCACTATTATTCTACAATGTAGAAAATAAAAAAAAAAATAAAGAAAAACCTTTGAGTAGGTTTGTCCAAACTTTTGGCTGATACTGTCTGTCTGTAATAAATAAATACATATATATTCAAGCATAAACGACCAAAGTTATCAGCTCAGCAAAAAAAGGAAACGTCCTCTCACTGTCAACTGCGTTTATTTTCAGCAAACTTGTGTAAATATTTGTATGAACATAACAAGATTCCACAGACATGTGACAATGTGTCCCAGAACAAGGGGGGGGGGGGTCAAAATCAAATCAATCTGGACTGCACCAGATTTGCCAGTTCTTGCTGTGAGTCTTACCCCACTCTTCCACCAATTGACCTTAATTGCCTACCATCTGTAAGCTGTTATTGTCTTAACGACCGTTCCACAGGTGCATGTTCATTAATTGTTTATGGTTCATTGAACACGCATTGGAAACAATGTTTAAACCCTTTACAATGAAGATCTGTGAATTATTTGGATTTTTACAAAGTATCTTTGAAAGACAGGGTCCTGAAAAAGGGACGTTTCTTTTTTTTTTGCTGAGTTTAGTCAAGACGTGGACAAGGTTATAAATAACTTTTTTTAAATTGAAATAATGATTGTGTCCTTCAAGCTTTGCTTTCGTCAAAGAATCCTCCATTAGCAGCAATTACAGCCTTATAGACCTTTGGCGGTCTAGTTGTCAGTTTGTTGAGGTAATCTGAAGAGGTTTCACCCCGTGCTTCGTGAAGCTCCTCCCACAAGTTGGGATTGGCTTGATGGGCACTTCTTACTTACCATACAGTCAAGCTGCTCCCACAACAGCTCAATAGAGCTGACCAGATCTTCAGTTTCTTGGCAATTTCTCGCATGGAATAGCTTTCATTTCTCAGAACAAGAATAGACTGACGAGTTTCAGAAGACAGTTCTTTGTTTCTGGCCATTTTGAGCCTGTAATCGAACCCAGAAATGCTGATGCTCCAGATACTCAACTAGTCTAAAGAAGGACTGTTTTTTTTTTTTTTTTTTTTTTTGCTTCTTTAATGAGAACAACAGTTTTCAGCTGTGCTAACGTAATTGCAAACGTTTTTTTAATCATCAATTAGCCTTTTTAAAAAGATGAACTTGGATTCGCTAACATAACTTGCTATTGGAACACAGGAGTGATGGTTGATGATAATGGGCCCCTGTACGCTTCTGTAGATATTCCATAAAAAAAATATGCCATTTCCAGCTACAAAAGTAACTTACAACATTCAGTGTCTACACTGTATGTATCAATTTGATGTTATTTTAATGTACAAAAATGGACATTTCTAAGTGACCCCAAACTTTTGAACAGTTGTGTCTAAAGGTCTGGAAAAAATTAAGAGACCACTGCAAAATTAGCAGTTTCTCTGATTTTACTATTTATAGGTATTTTGTTTTGACATTTAGAGCATTTATTTGCTAAAAATGACAACTGGTCAAAATAACAAAAAAGATGCAGTGTTGTCAGACCTCAAATAATGCAAAGAAAATAAGTTCATATTCATTTTTAAACACAATACTCAATGTTTTAGAAAATCAATATTTGATGGAATAACCCTGATTTCCATTCACAGCTTTCGTCTTGGCATGCTCTCCACCAGTCTTTCACATTGATGTTGGGTGACTTTATGCCACTCCTGGAGCAAAAATTCAATCAGCTCTGCTTTGTTTGATGGCTTGTGACCATCCATCTTGATCACATTCCAGAGGTTTTCAATGGGGTTCCGGTCTGGAGACTGGGCTGGCCATGACAGGGTCTTGATCTGGTGGTCCTCCATCCACACCTTGATTGACCTGGCTGTGTGCCATGGAGAATTGTCCTGCTGGAAAAAAACAATCCTCAGAGATGGGGAACATTGTAAGATCAGAAGGAAGCAAGTTTTCTTCTAGGATAACCTTGTACGTGGCTTGATTCATGCGTCCTTCTCAAAGGCAAATCTGACCGATTCCAGCCTTGCTGAAGCACCCCCTGATCATTCGAGGTCTGACAATACTGCATCTTTTTTGTTATTTTGACCTGTCGTTATTTTCTGCAAATAAATGCTCTGTAAAAGACAATTGTTTTTATTTGGGAAAAATGTTGTCAGTAGTTTATAGAATAGAATAAAAATGTACATTTTACCCAAACATACCTATAATTAGTAAAACTAGAGAAACTGATAATTTTGCAGTGGTTTCTTAATTTTTTTCAGAGCTTTGTTTGTGTGTGTTTGTTCACACATACAAATTAAACACCAATGGTATTCACTAAGTTTTTATATTTTATATTTAGGATTGTTTTACAGCTTTGTCATTCAATAGTTTTTGTAAAAATCATCTTGTTCCTTATTTCATATATTTTACATGTGATAAAAGGCCTCACAGAGGGCCAGAGATGATTAGACACCTGTGATAAGTGAAGTACCCAAAAGGGCCTGTACATGTCTTGTGATAAAGATAACAAAAGTCTGGTAGTTTGCTGGTAAACTTAGAACTTTTCCAGTAATGTACCCTCCCTTTTGCAACCCTACACACACACACACACACACACACACTAACCTGAGCAAATCGCAACGTTGCACTCCGTTTAGTCACTATCAGCTGATGCTTTGTGTGGAGCCTAATCTGTCTTTTTCCCCTCAAGCTTGTGACTCAGTGATACTACCTTTACGGAACTCCCCATCACATATATCTTCATCTACCCTTAACCACAGATTCTATTAGATTCTTTAGTGTTCAGATGCAGTAGATGGTTGTAGGAGATACCATCTCATGGTTCCTCTATTAAAGTGACATGTGACAGACTTTTCAGTGCAGCTCATTAAAAGGCACAGGGCAGCAGAGAGAGAAAGAGATGCTTGTTGTCCTGAAACATATTGTCTAAGATCTCTGGATGGGCAGAGCTGGACTGGACTGGCGTGATGATGGCAGAGTATTAATAGGACCTCTGTCTGTGTGCCTCTCGCATCTGTGTCATCCTGCAAGAACGAGAGATGGTGAGGGAGGGTGGAGGGAGGCAGAAGGAGAAGGAGAGGGAGCGAAGAGGCCGAAAGGGAGAGCGAGTAAGAGACGAGGGAGAAGCCGAAAGATGCAAAATGAGCAAGCGAGAGCAAAAGAACAGGAGAGATGGAGCGAGAAAGAACAGAATGTATTTTGGCAGGAAGGAAGTAGCAAGCCCAAACAGTGCTCTTGTAATAATTCTCGAATGTTTATCGCTGCCACAACTGTTCTGTGTTCTGCTCCGCTATCACAGAAACATCTTCCTGTTCATTTCCATTTCAGTTCCATTTCAGAACTGTGCTCTAATAAGCTCTATATCTATCCCAAATGGCACCCTATTCCCTATAGTGTGTACTATTGAACAGGGCCCATAGCTTTTGGTCAAAAGTAGTGCACTGCATATGTGTTAGGGTGCCATTTGGGATGAAAGTTGTCTGAAGTGCAGAGCACAGTCTCTAGTGGCTCTGTCCTTCTGGTGGGTTTTTTCTTGTTCTTCAAATAAACTTATTTGTTTGGTTGATTCTCTAAAACAGTCTGTACTCTCTACTCAAGTTACACAGGCTGGTTGACCTAGGGGCCTGTTTTATTTATCCAGAAGTTAATGCCTAGCTTAATGTCTTGGAACAGGACGTTGTCGCATAATTCATGTAGTGTGCTGTTTGGCAAACTGTCTATGGACCTTGTTTGAGAAATGGTCCTTGTTTGAGAAATGGTCCTAATTCCTTACATGGTGGGTTCCATAAAAATGTATTTGTTCAAGTTGGTAGTACTAAGTGATTTAAAAAATGTCCTCCCAGCACAACACCTCTTCTTTGTTTTGACACTGTTCTTACTATCATTGCCATGGTAACGACCCACATAGATTTGATACACTATGACGTCATTGCGAAAGCTTATACCTGCTTCTTACTTACAACTACTGAAACACGTGACGAATAAGCAGCCGATGACCACAAAGCGGAAGTACTTGGCCTATATGTGCGCTATACGTATGAATAGGAGCATACTGTATACACTGTGACGTGTCATGACCACAAATGCATCATGTGCAATCAGGGGATTGCTTTAGACAAGCAATGTACGTAAATCGGGGTAAAACAACATGCATATGGATAGTTGCATACTGTTTACACTGTGACCGCAAACACATCCTGTTCTGTCAGTAATGCAAATCCGTAGAAAAACAAACATACATTTGCATTGTGTCCTGTTTGTTTCCAGAGAATTTCGTTGCTATGTGAGCAGCCTTTTGCTTTTGTGGTCTATCCCATTTCTCTCAAATCTTTTAATCTTGGCCTCTGATGGAAAAAATGTGTGATAGCGTTAAATAACCATAGAGCCCAGAATTCTGTGACCAGGAAGAATGCTGAATCCCTGCCATTCTCTCTCTCTGTGTGTTATCTCAATGTAGCCTGCTATTATCTCCCGGTGTTCTCGGAAGCATCAATCTATGTTTTAAACCTCTCTCTGATGTGTGTTTGTCCCACAGTGCCGATGACGGGCTTCACCCAAAGGGCCACCATAGACCCAGAGCTGAATGAGATCCACGTTCTGTCTGGCCTCAGCAAGGACAAGGACAAACGAGAAGAGAACGTCCGTAACTCATTCTGGATCTACGACATCGCACGCAACAACTGGTACGAATCACACACACACACAGTCTTGTATAACTAACCATTTGGACACACACATTGCAGTCCCATTCACATATTTTCCCTAACCCTAGTTCCTAACCCTAAAACTAACCCTAGCTCCTAAACCTAATTCTAACCTTAACCCAAAACCCCCTAGAAATAGCATTTGATCTTGTGGGGACAAACAAAATGTTTGTTTACTATTCTTGTGGAGACTTCTGGTCCCCACAAGTGCAGTTGAACACGCCCACACACCAGCAAACGCACACAGTAAGACACTTTGATACAATCGTCAACCAGTAACATCCTATTTCAAAGGCTTTCCTGACCTGAAAGTGAGTTTCAATCTCTCTGCCCTTCAAAAGAGAACTAAATGTTCTTTCAGAGGGTGTGTTTCAGAGGGTGTGTGTGTTGTACCTCTGCACCTTCATGGAGAAAGTCTTTGTTCTGGCCTAGCTAATTTGGTCAGTTGAAACAGTGCTTGTGAGAGAACAGGCTGTCAGTGCTGCCTGCCGCTGGTTCCGGTACACTGCTTTCTCCACTCGTTCTTTTTACTGAGTGTCCAGTAAATTTAAGTCAATGTAACGGCTCATGCTGTGTGTGTGTTTCTCCGTAGGAGGCTGTCTAGAAGTGTGTTCCAATATTTGCTTCGGGGTGTGTGGGCGTGTTTCCTTTTTAAAGTACAGAAACACAATTGGTGTTCCTCTTCAGGGTTAAGGCTATGTGCGTACTAACTTGTTGTACTGTGTGTGTGTGTTGTGTGTGTGTGTGTGTGTGTGTGTGTGTGTGTGTGTGTGTGTGTGTGTGCGCGCGCCCCTGCGCGCTGCAGGTCGTGTGTGTATAAGAATGACCAGGCGGTGAAGGAGAACCCCAGTAAGGCTCTGCAGGAGGAGGAGCCCTGTCCACGCTTCGCACACCAGCTGGTCTACGACGAAATGCACAAGGTCACGCGCGCGCACACACACACACACACACACACACACACACACACACACACACACACACACACACACACACACACACACACATGCTTAAAAAAACTTTTGGACCTTTATTTAACCAGATTAGTCTGGTTGAGAACATTTATTTTTCAAGAGAGACCTGAACGAAGACAGCAGCCTCTTAAAGAATAAGTTACAGGTCTGAGAGCCAGAAATCTTGCTTGTTTGTAGGTGACCAAATACTTATTTTACACCATAATTTGCAAATAAATTCATAAAAAATCCCACAATGTGATTTTCTGGATTGTTTTTTTTGTTTTTTCATTTTGTCTGTCATAGTTGAAGTGTACCTATGATGAAAATTACAGGTCTTTAAGTGGGAGAACTTGCACAATTGGTGGCTGACTAAATACTTTTTTGCCCCACTGTACATCAATATAACAAGCAGCATGTCAGTGAAGAACATGGACACACACACACTTCTACAAAATGCTATAAGCTTAAGGGCACAAAAGTCTTAATTAAATACTGTTTCAGGATATCATTATGATCTGAGACCAGCTGCAGTTTTGAGGGTATTGATGGATAATATCGAATATATCCTCTTTGTGTCCAGGTACACTACCTGTTTGGAGGGAACCCAGGGAAGTCGTGCTCTCCTAAGATGCGTCTGGATGACTTCTGGTCCCTCAAGCTGTGTCGCCCCTCCAAGGAGTACCTGCTCCGACACTGCAGATACCTAATCAGGAAGTACAGGTACAGAACCAGAGAATGGACTAGACACCTGGAACTGAACCATAACCTCTCTGTACCATATAGCAAAACGGTGGATACAAATGTATAGGATTTATGACACAATTCTAGTTTTGGGTTCTGCTTTGACACTGATTCCACCTAGTGGCCATGTCTTGCCATTGTAGGGAAGGGTTTTCTCCTCGCTCATTTTGCAGTCTTTGCAGTGATCTTTTCACCTTGTGTGGTACAGAGTTTCTGTAGGTTAGGCTAAACGATTTCCTCTAACTCTCTGTAGGTATTCCTGAAGATCTGTTTGTTTGTGTGTGTTTGTTTTGTTTTTTTTAGGTTTGAGGAGAAGGCCCAGTCGGAACCTCTGAATGCTCTGAAGTACCTGCAGAACGACCT
Organism: Oncorhynchus masou masou; assembly: GCF_036934945.1. Taxonomy (NCBI): domain Eukaryota; kingdom Metazoa; phylum Chordata; class Actinopteri; order Salmoniformes; family Salmonidae; genus Oncorhynchus; species Oncorhynchus masou. Next base: position 25,132,090 of record NC_088238.1, read on the forward strand.
CTCTCTGACCGTGGACCACACCAACCCTGACGAGACCAAAGAGGTGAGGGACGGGAGGGAGGGTTGACTGATGGGGAGAGGTACCTGCACGTTGTGCAGTGTTATTTATTAAACTGCTTTTAGATCAAGTAAACGGATTAAATGATTTGAGAATGTATCATTCAAAGCCTGTCTGTTGATGTTCATTGTTTTGATATTATTACCATAGTTACTCAGGAGTGAAATGGCAGTGTATTTGTTGGTGGTGTTGCGTTAGTGTTCAGTGACTGAGAGGTTGTGTTCCGATGTGACTGTTCAGTTCCAGCTCCTGCCCTCAGCTCTCTTCAAGTCCAGCTCTGACTTCATCCCTCTGGGTAAGAGCCTGCTGCGTTATCGGCAGACTTCACTGGACACACAGTAGATGGAAACCAATGAACGGAAGGATTATTCTCTCCTCCTTTTTCCCCCTTCAGCCATTCTTTCTGACGTACTTTCATTTTGATCCTCCCACATGAACTTTTTGAGCGCGTATGTGACCTTTATGAGCTCATATGACTTCCTGTGGAGCAATTGAAGTGAGTCTTTTCTTCCTCCCACTCTCTCCCACTCTCTCCCCCTTCACCTTCTCTTGTCCTTCTTTCCCGCTCTCTTTATTCCTCTCCATCCCTCTTCCCCCTCTCCATTCTTCCCTTCTGTCACACTCCCTCCCACGCTCATCTCTTCCCCTCTCCGTTCTTCCCTTCTGTCACACTCCCTCCCACGCTCATCTCTTCCCCTCTCCGTTCTTCCCTTCTGTCACACTCCCCCTCCCACGCTCATCTCTTCCCCTCTCCGTTCTTCCCTTCTGTCACACTCCCTCCCACGCTCATCTCTTCCCCCCTCTCCGTTCTTCCCTTCTGTCACACTCCCCCCCCACGCTCATCTCTTCCCCTCTCCGTTCTTCCCTTCTGTCACACACCCTCCCACGCTCATCTCTTCCCCTCTCCGTTCTTCCCTTCTGTCACACACCCCTCCCACGCTCATCTCTTCCCCTCTCCGTTCTTCCCTTCTGTCACACTCCCCTCCCACGCTCATCTCTTCCCCTCTCTGTTCTTCCCTTCTGTCACACTCCCTCCCACGCTCATCTCTTCCCCTCTCCGTTCTTCCCTTCTGTCACACTCCCTCCCACGCTCATCTCTTCCCCTCTCCGTTCTTCCCTTCTGTCACACTCCCTCCCACGCTCATCTCTTCCCCTCTCCGTTCTTCCCTTCTGTCACACACCCTCCCACGCTCATCTCTTCCCCTCTCCGTTCTTCCCTTCTGTCACACTCCCTCCCACGCTCATCTCTTCCCCTCTCCGTTCTTCCCTTCTGTCACACTCCCTCCCACGCTCATCTCTTCCCCTCTCCGTTCTTCCCTTCTGTCACACTCCCTCCCACGCTCATCTCTTCCCCTCTCCGTTCTTCCCTTCTGTCACACTCCCTCCCACGCTCATCTCTTCCCCTCTCTGTTCTTCCCTTCTGTCACACTCCCTCCCACGCTCATCTCTTCCCCTCTCCGTTCTTCCCTTCTGTCACTCTCCCTCCCACGCTCATCTCTTCCCCTCTCTGTTCTTCCCTTCTGTCACTCTCCCTCCCACGCTCATCTCTTCCCCTCTCCGTTCTTCCCTTCTGTCACTCTCCCTCCCACGCTCATCTCTTCCCCTCTCCGTTCTTCCCTTCTGTCACTCTCCCTCCCACGCTCATCTCTTCCCCTCTCCGTTCTTCCCTTCTGTCACTCTCCCTCCCACGCTCATCTCTCCCTCCTTCTCTCAGGTTTCTCAGACGTGGACCAGACGTATGCCCAGCGCACGCAGCTCTTCGACATGCTCGTCAACTTCTTCCCGGACAGCATGACCCCGCCCAAGGGTAACCTCGTTGACCTCATCACACTCTAGCCCCACCCCAGAACCCTACGCACCACCACCATATGCCAATAAGACTGATTGGCTGGCCCAAAGCCAAACTTCATATTTTTCTACACTTGACCCTTCCAAGTTCACGGGTGCTCTGCTCGCGGACTGCACTTGTTGACCCCCTCTTTAGGACGTTGGTTCTTCAACAGCGGAACTGAACTAAAAGGGAAAATGAGGGTCAGACCACTTGCGATTTAAAGGGGTTGATACTGAATGTCACTGTGTGGTAAAATAAAAAAAAACACAAACTCCCCTGGGCCTGATGGTCTTTGTTGAATAAACTGATTTATCAGTTTAAAAATAACCCAGAACTCTGCCAAACATATCTTCTGTGTCAACTCATTTGATTTGTGAGGTTTACATGATGCTTTTACGTGCTGTGTTTTGAGTTTGCTTGGCATTAGTAGCCTGTTAGATCAAGGAGGAGTCTCTCTTCCTCTTATTTTCCACTCTGCCTTGCATCCGTCTCTCTCTGACACTCACTCACACAAACCTGCTTGTGAAAGTAGTTGTTACTTAATGACACCCTGTCAGCACATTGTACGCTGAATATACCTTCAACCAAGTTCATGATTTTTGCTTGCTCTGCCTGTATTATTGGTGCCATATTATATACCCCATATTTATAATTATGACGGCCATGCTGTTACACACTACGTGTCAAAATGTTAATTTTGTTATATAGAAACAATAGAATAATGATCCTAAGAGACAATATATATGTCAATTTAAATCCTATCGATGTAAAAAAAAAAAATCAATCATGGGTTTGGGGGAAAACATTGTCAAGTTGTCAAAAGCTTGTGATTCTGGTAATGGCTACTGTAGCTTTAGTGTGATGTAATCATGGATCTGTCACTGAGGCATGTTGGGAAATGTAGTTTCCAAGTATGAACGTTATTATTTTAAAACTCAAAACTCCCCATCTTGTAAGAACTGCAAAATGATGTTCCTGCTGTGTCAGAGGGAGATTTTTGTATGTACAAACACACATCTATACTCGCATGATCTCATTGACTGGGATGTATCTTCCTTTGACGATGGGAGTTTATTTTATGGGTAAAGGAAGAATGAATGATTGCTTTCATTGAGAGAGCGCCCAGTCTTCCCCTGCAGCTATGGCCTGATTACTGGGTTCTCTCTGTTTCTTATGCAAACAGTGATGACTAGACATTCTTCAATTCTAACCTAAAGAAATACAGAACACTAGATTTCATTCTTACTCAGAATAAGGCGATAGGAGCATTCACAAGTGATCTCTAAACACCAAGTTAGCAAATGGTATCTGTCTTGTGGCTCCAGCCAAAGTTTTGATGTACAAGACATGTTTTTGATTGGTTCATAATCATTATGCTGGAACTGAGGATGCCCTTTTGATATAGCTGGTGTGTGTGTGTCCGTCAATATGTGTGTTTGTCTCGGATCGCCAGGGTATTTTGTCTAGTCCACCTGTGTAACATAATACAAACATTTGCCTCATATTGTTCTTCCATTAATCTCAGTAGGAGAGATGATTGAAGTTATCCCTTTCCCCTCCTTCTCAAGAATAGTAGTAGCCTAGTCTTCCATTACATTGTGTGTATTGTCTATATATTCAGAGACAGCTGTACAGTATGCAGAGTACACTAGGCAAAGGCCTATGGAGTCTGTGAAATATCCATCCCCTTTGTTTTTAGATCAATCAACTCCACTATCAGATAACCAGAGATGGAGGGACTATTCACATTCAAGGAGACAAACACTTAGTGCTTGACTCCTGTCAAGGGTGGTAGTCAAACTTTAGAGATTTTTTTCTTGTTAGATCCTTATAATTCCTTGATCAAAATCCTAATCAAATTGGCAGATTGTACACTACGTCCCAATAGATTCATTACATCTGGTTTCTTCATACAGGCATACACATGAAGACATCTGTTCTTATTGTTAGAAGATGAGTGATCAGATCCGATTTCTCTGTTCATTTGCACTCATGTCCTCAGTAATCAGTATTAGCTTAATTTGAATCAGTCAGTGCTGTGTGCGTTTGCTACTTGTGTGCACGGTGCACACACCTGTCTGCTTACAGTGTGTGAGCTTAACTAGTTTGTGTGCTTGTTTGTGTCTGTTTGCTATTGTATGTCTTCTGCTGCCATCATATTACGCTAAATAAATATTAGCTCTCTGACCTGAGATCCAGAGAGAAAGGAGTGTCATACTTACCATCATAGCTTTGTAGTAAAACCCGTTATTTAGGAAGGACTCGTTTATGTTCATTATCACAGAAGACTTTTGCGATGTTTGCAATTAGTTTCTTTGCCAGGAAAAAATAAGCTTAAGAAAACATGAAATAAAGAGGCACCTCTGGAAGAAAAAAAAAAAAAATATATATATATATAACACAATGCCAAGTAATTATTTTTCTTATTTTTGGGAGGGGAAGGAAATTATAATTTTCAGAAAATGATGGAATGTTATTTTCTTCATCTGCCCCCTCTTCTCCCCAACTGGGACTCAGGAGTATGTGGAGTACTCTAGAGTGCGTGAATGAGCACTACTCGGTGGATAAGGTGAATGTGTAGAGAGCCTATTGTATGTAATGTACATAACGAATAAAGATTGTATTTTGTTCAGGTTTTCATAAATAAATGACTACGGTCTTTTGATTTGTTTGTAACCAGTTGGGATGCAACTATACATTTTGTATTTTGATTGTTTCATCAATTTACCATTGGTGAAAAGTTACAAAAAATACAACACCTGTTTGAAATAAGTGTGTTTTTATTGGCAAATCTTTATTGGTATAAGAACATGGCTGCCCTGGTCATGATAGATGAGGTGCAGCTTCCAGTGTGTCAGACCCCTGTTTGGCTTCATCAGCAAACAAACCATAAATATATACAATAACTGCTAAATACTTTGGTGTAAAAGTTTAAGAAATCTAATACGAGTGAGTGACTGTACACAATAACTAATGACAAACAGTACATAGGAATGTGTAGAATAAGTGGTGGATTGTTTTGGTGTTGGTTGATTTTACAGCTTAAATATAATTGGGAATTATTGTGTCCATGTAAATTCTACATGAATTTGAATATGTTTTGCCAGAATCACTTAATGGATATTTAAATACATTTCTATTCAGTTGATTTGACAAAAAATGGTAACAAACAAAAATGAAAATGTGCAGAGGCCTATGTAACAAGTCATCCCTGGTGTTTAACAAATTACCACACAACGTTAACATCAGCAAACAAAATATGTACAGTTGAAGTCAGAAGTTTACATACACCATAGCCAAATACAGTTAAACTCAGTTTTCCACAATTCCTGACATTCAATCCTAGTAAAAAATGCTCTGCCTTAGCTCGGTTAGGATCACCACTTTATTTTAAGAATGTGAAATGTCAATAATAGTAGAGAGTGACTTATTTCCAGCTTTTATTTCTTTCATCACATTCCCAGTGGGTCAGAAGTTTACATACTCAATTAGTATTTGGTAGCATTGCCTTTAAATTGTTTGGTTTGGGTCAAATGTTTTGGGTAGCCTTCCACAGGCTTCCCACAATAAGTTGGGTGAATTTTGGCCCATTCCTCCTGACAGAGCTGGTGTAACTGAGTCAGGATGTAGACCTTGCTCGCACATGCTTTTTTCAGTTCTGCCCACAAATTTTCTATGGGATTGAGATCGGGGCTTTGTGATGACCAGTACCTTGACTTTGTTCTCCTTAAGCCATTTTGCCACAACTTTGGAAGTATGCTTGGGGTCATTGTCCATTTGGAAGATCCATTTACGACCAAGCTTTAACTTCCATACTGATGTCTTGAGATGTTGCATCAATATATCCACAACATTTTCCCTCGTGATGCCATCTATTTTGTGAAGTGCACCAGACCCTCCTGCAGCAAAGCACCCCCACAACATGATGCTGCCACCCCCGTGCTTCACGGTTGGGATGGTGTTCTTTGGCTTGCAAGCCTCTTTTTCCTCCAGACATAACGATGGTCATTATGACCAAACAGTTCTATTTTTGTTTCATCAGACCAGAGGACATTTCTCCAAAAAGTACGATCTTTGTCCCCATGTGCAGTTGCAAACTGTAGTCTGGCTTTTTTTATGGTGGTTTTGGAGCAGTGGCTTCTTCCTTGCTGAGTGGCCTTTCAGGTTATGTTGATATTGGACTCGTTTTACTGTAGATATAGATAATTTTCACACCAAAGTACGTTCATCTCTAGGAGACAACGCGTCTCCTTCCTGAGTGGTATGATGGCTGCGTGGCCCCATGGTGTTTATACTTGTGTACTATTGTTTGTACAGATGAATGTGGTACCTTCAGGCATTTGGAAATTGCTCCCAAGGATGAACCAGACTTGTGGCTGATTTCTTTTGATTTCCCCCATGATGTCAAGCAAAGAGGCACTGAGTTTCTCGGTAGGCTATGAAATACATCCAAGGTATACCTTCAATTGACTCCAATGATGTCAATTAGCCTATCAGAAGCTTCTAAAGCCATGACACAATTCTGGAATTTTCTATGCTGTTTAAAGGCACAGTCAACTTAGTGTATGTTAACTTCTGACCCACTGGAATTGTGATACAGTGAAATTATCTGTCTAAACAATTGTTGGAAAAATGACTTGTGTCATGCACAAAGTAGATGTCCTAACCGACTTGACAAAACTCTAGTTTGTTAACAAGATATTTGTGAAGTGGTTGAAAAATGAGTTTTAATGACTCCAACCTAAGTGTATGTAAACTTCCGACTTTAACTGTATCTTTATGGTCCAGCCTCCCTGATAGAGTAACCCCAGTCCTAGACTAAAAAGCCTAGTTGAAAGGGCTCTAAAATCCAAGGCTAGGCTTTATCTATGTCCAGGAAACCGGCCCTAGGTAAGATTCTTTAGAACTTTCAAATGACTATTTACAGTGTTTTTCCCCTTTATCTGTAGAAGCTCCTGTCCCAGCAGCGTCTCCAGGGACCCCGTTGTTTCACCAGTATATGGCTTCTATACAGCAGCCACTGCCAGGTCGTCAGAGCTGAGATTCACTAGTAGTTTAATTCATTCACCAGGATGATTATTTCACTTTATCCCGAGGTCATTTTCTTAATCAATACTATTGAGATTTAACCATAAAGGCAAGTAGTGTTACAGTATGACAAAGTTTCAGCTTCCATTTTCTCTGAAAATATAAGAAAATACTATGTACAGGTGCTCAAGTATACAATTCAATGCACTTTTGTGGATTACATTGATTACAGCATAAAGAACATGCAGATTTTAGTTCATACACTCCACCCTGAAATATTAGTGGTTTGAGTGTTTGGTTTTCCCAATTAAATCAATAACTATGTAGCGGTACATCAAGTACCTTAAACACTCAATGGCGCTTAAAATGGGATTGTGTATGTTTGAGAGTTACATTTCCCAAATATTTATTGAATATCTCCTAAAACTAGGCACAATGTTAATTGGTGTAGTATTCTCCAAATGGCCTGTTACTTTTCCATGGCCACAGCGATGGGACTCAGACACCCGTTTAGGCTGGATGGGTTTCCAGAACCTGTCATCCTCTGGGTGTTATTTTCTCCAGATTTGTCAGGTGGTGTCTGTGTGTTGTTGCCTTGGGTCTGGTTCAGTGGGGAGGAACATTAAAAGTGTTGCGGATAGAAATGTATTGCATAGAACTGTCACAATTGTGCGATTTCTCAAATCCCATTATTTAAGGTTGTATACATTCTATATAGAATACATTTCTACCTGCAACGTTTGGAGCTAGAACCCTCTACTAAACAGGGCCCTTGTAACAGTGCAGGGAAGGGAGAGTCAGTTGGTCGAGGGAATATAGTAGCACCCCTGTCTGTTCCGGTCCCCCTCTACAGGTGAGTGTCCTCCTCATCTGGCATGTCTTCTTTGAGCAGGTTGTCGATGGGGACAATCCAGCTGTCGTTGAACTCTCCATTCAGGGCCACCTTCTTCTCCTGCATCTCCGGCTGCACCTCCATCACCTCCAACGTGGGGTTGTCGTGGTAACCATTCTCCACCGTCTGCATCTCCTCTGTCAGGTGGTGCTGTTGAAAGAAGATAAGGGGAGATTTTGGTGAGGACCCTTCGAAAGCATAGCTCAACTATTATTAGTAAGTATTTTAGGAAGAATGTGGACATATCACGGACAGACATTATTGATTGTAGAGTAGTTTGATTTTCAGGTTTGATTTTCTAATGGTTTACTTGGTGGTTCTTCCGATAGGACTTGCGGTGGTATGCGGCGTAAAGGGCGAAGCCTACAATCATGGCCAGCAGAGCTCCGCAGGACGCCAAAATGGCAATCAGGGTCATGTTGTCACTTTGTTTCTGACAGAATAGATGAAAAAGTAAATAAAGACCCACTCTGACACGTCTCCCTCCAAATACAACCTTTACATGTTCTCCAGTAGCCCGTTTATGATGACATTCAGGGAGATATGTAGTTCACAATGTTAGACTTACTCTGGTGATTTCCTCATAGTATTGCTGGACGACAGCGTTGTCCACTAAAAGAATCAGAGGAAACTTTCATTTACAACTGTTCACTTCTGGTACTTGACCTTGACAGCAATTGGCTCAAACCCTATCAAATAGTATGTATTCAAAAACACAACTCATACAACCAAGAATAGCATTAGGAAAAGGGGTACATTAGGTGTTTCATTGCCTTGGAAGCGTATGAGTAGTGGTGACTGGGTAGTTTACATACCTTTGCCGGTAATTACCACACTGTCAACGGTGGTTTGTCCGTTGTTCTCTCTCGCAGCCAGAGTACAGTTAGCGTCGTGCATTTGAGACATCAGGTGTCGACACAGCGCCTCCAGGTCCTTCTTCTCATGATTCTGAGAGAAAACAAACACGTTTGTAAGACTCCATCAAGCTTTTCATTCGTTTTCAACTTTTTCTAGTAGATTGCGGCAAATGTTTTCATAGTTTATGAACGGGACAAAAAACAATCAACATGCCTTGTTTAGTGAATCTCAATCTATCTAGCTGATGTAATTTCACCATGACATCATTACAGCCATCACTACAATCCTGGTTGTGGTGAGTCGAGGGAAAGGTCAAAGGTGGGACGTCAGCGTTTCCCGTGCAGTGAGGTGTCAGTTATTCTTGGCCTTTCTGAAGTAGAGCAGCTGTTCGTAGTCAGAAAGCGAGAGAGATGTGGGAAAGATGGAATCTAGCAAAATGTCAGGAAGGTTTCCCACTAAGACTTTTTCCACCCAATGCCTGCAGAATCCTTTATGACATGTTCTGACTTTGGAAACAGAGAAGTGTCGCTCTGTGTTCTGTGTTGAGAATAGACGGGTTGGTTGTTTATGGGTCAAAACAGACGGTTTGCTTAGATTGTTGACAACGTGTCAACTCTGTCTCCAAATGTTTATTGAAAACATAAATATATTTGCACAATGAACAGTTGTTGGTTTGCTAGCAAGTGAATACTTGCCATATTAGAATAGAAATGATAGTCAAAATACTTCGACATGGTATCAATAAGATACAACGAGGTGAAACGCACCACCTACGATTCCCCACATGGCAGCTTCTTGTCATTGTTGCTAGCCATCTGGCCATCCAGAACCACAACAACACACTGACTTCTGTCCCGTTGATGCATGCACATCATTGTCAGCTAACGGTTGGCGCTCTAAGATGGATCTAACTGCAGCTGAAGATTTGTCATTACATTTGTCTTTTGACATCGAATGTAAACGCAGGCCTAAACTCGTAAGCAAATCTAGGACGACAGTAGAGAGGAGAAAACCTTACCTCTTCATTTCTTTTGGACATGACAAACTGTAAAAAGCAGAAACAATCACAAAGTTAAGGTCATGTTTGTGTTGTGGTTTGTTGAACCAGCCTGACAAGTCTCTTTAAGTAAAAGTCTTTCTGTCCTACCATAAAGCTCTTGGGAGGACTTGTGGTAGTGGCCGTCGTGGTTGTAGTCTCAGCCATGGTTGTTAACACCATTCCTCCCTGTGCACGGGTTGTGGTGATAGCAAAACTGCTTCCTGAACCCACTGGGCTGGATGTGGAAGGTTGCTGGGATGGAGAGGACGACCTTGACCATGGGGTTGTAAGGATTGGAGTATGTCGCCCACCCACCGGTGTGACTGTTTCAAGAAGCATAAATAAGAGAATGGACAATTTTGTCAGTGGAATATTCTTTCACTTCCATCATGTAATCACACATGACCGCATATGAACATGTATGAGGTGCATGTTATAAGAACTGTTCAGCTTTTAGACTACAGCCAAACTCTATGCTGGGTGAGTGATAGGTGTTTTGAGGTGAAATGGTGGTGGAGGTAGAGACTCACCTGCAGTGGAGTGAGGCGTTCCGGTGGAGCTAGTGGTGGTCTGGGTGAGGGTTCCTGAGGAGCTAGTGAATTGCGCGGTGGTCTGGGTGTGGGTTCCTGAGGAGCTAGTGAATTGCGCGGTGGTGTGGGTTCCGGTGGAGCTTGTGGTGGGCTGGGTGAGGGTTCCTGAGGAGCTAGGGAATTGCGCGGTGGTCTGGGTGTGGGTTCCGGAGGAGCTAGTGGTGGTCTGGGTGTGGGCTCTGGTGGAGCTAGTGGTGGTCTGGGTGTGGGCTCCGGTGGAGCTAGTGGTGGTCTGGGTGTGGGCTCCGGTGGAGCTAGTGGAGTCCAGTTCAGCAATAGTCATGGTGTTGGACACCACATTACCACTGGACCTCCCAACGGTAGAGGTGCTCAGTGTCGCCACACTTGATACGATAAGGCTGGCTAGTTTAGTCCCGGTCTCACTGGTTAGCCTGGAGGAGGTAACTGCATCGGCGGAAGTGTCATTTTGAGTGGAGTTGGTGGCTGGATCAGAAACAGGGGTGTGGATTGTGGATATGTTGTCCTCTGAAGTTGGCGTGTTGAAGAGAGTTGAAGAGTTATAGGTTGTTTGTGCTGGATCAGCATGAGTACAGTGAAGTAGAAAACCTGGAGTGAACAGATATAAAACAGAATTAACGGTTTCATCTAAAACAAATATTACATATACCTAACTAAATGTAATCTACTTGGCATTTTTTCCATTTAAATTGAGCCATCTCTAGAACATGGTCCATCGTCCATGTGGGCTGCATACAGTTTTATACATATTTTGTCTTTCCAAGAGAATATCAGCGATGAGATATTGAGGAGCCTCTGTGGTGAACTCTGTGTAAACCTGTTGTGGTGTATTTCCTTCTCTCCAGACAGCTGTACAGTAGTCGTTCTCTTTGTTTCTCTATTTATAGTAAACAGGACAGGATGCTCCACACAATAACCTAGGAAGTACCACACCCAACCTATGGGCTTGCCCTAGCGCACCGTAAACAATCCTGGACCACGTTCTTAGGCTGGGACCCTAGGGATTTAGAACAATGGCTTCTATAAGATCCTCAACCAACACACACGTAACACCATAGCATTAGGACGACTGCTTGCTTCCTCATACTCAGTCATACACATACCTGGGTGGACAGTCACACACTAAAAACACTCATACCTCTCTTATCTCACATGTACATACACTGCTCAAAAAATAAAGGGAACACTAAAATAACACATCCTAGATTTGAATGAATGAAATATTCTTATTAAATATGTTTTTCTTTACATAGTTGAATGTGCTGACAACAAAATCACACAAAAATTATCAATGGAAATCAAATTTATCAACCCATGGAGGTCTGGATTTGGAGTCACACTCAAAATTAAAGTGGAAAACCACACTACAGGCTGATCCAACTTTGATGTAATGTCCTTAAAACAAGTCAAAATGAGACTCAATAGTGTGTGTGGCCTCCAGTCCTCCAGTCCATAGCATCAATGCCTTCCTCTTGCAGGAACTGCTGACACATGAGGTCTAGCATTGTCTTGCATTAGGAGGAACCCAGGGCCAACCGCACCAGCATATGGTCTCACAAGGGGTCTGAGGATCTCATCTCGGTACCTAATGGCAGTCAGGCTACCTCTGGTGAGCACATGGTGAAGAGCACATGGCGCCAGAGGAGAATTTGCCAATCTTGGTGTTCTCTGGCAAATGCCAAACGTCCTGCACGGTGTTGGGCTGTAAGCACAACCCCCACCTGTGGACGTCGGGCCCTCATACCACCCTCATGGAGTCTGTTTCTGACCGTTTGAGCAGACACATGCACATTTGTGGCCTGCTGGAGGTAATTTTGCAGGGCTCTGGCAGTGCTCCTCCTGCTCCTCCTTGCACAAAGGCGGAGGTAGCGGTCCTGCTGCTGGGTTGTTGCCCTCCTACGGCCTCCTCCACGTCTCCTGATGTACTGGCCTGTCTCCTGGTAGCGCCTCCATGCTCTGGACACTACGCTGACAGACACAGCAAACCTTCTTGCCACAGCTCGAGCTGAGCTGCACTACCTGAGCCACTTGTGTGGGTTGTAGACTCCGTCTCATGCTACCACTAGAGTGAAAACACCGCCAGCATTCAAAAGTGACCAAAACATCAGCCAGGAAGCATAGGAACTGAGAAGTGGTCTTTGGTCACCACCTGCAGAACCACTCCTTTATTGGGGGTGTCTTGCTAATTGCCTATAATTTTCACCTGTTGTCTATTCCATTTGCACAACAGCATGTGAAATATATTGTCAATCAGTGTTGCTTCCTAAGTGGACAGTTTGATTTCACAGAAGTGTGATTGACTTGGAGTTACATTGTGTTGTTTAAGTGTTCCCTTTATTTTTTTGAGCAGTGTATATAAGGACGTGTACCTACATTACCAACACACTGCACACTAAATAGCATACATTTCAAAGGCAGCATACCCTGTCACTTCATATAGGGCTGCATAATTAATCGAATTCACATCGAAATTGCAATACTGTCGTGCAATATTCATGTCGCAAGAAGATTCATATCGCATGCAATATTTTTGAAACACCGCTCAGCCATGTGTAGTGTCCGTTTTTATAGTTTACTTGTGGCTGCTTCCCCGCCCCATCAAGCAGCGCAGCTCCTCCTCCTATTTAGATTCACTATAAGTTTGCATGCTGTTCTGTTAGGTCAAATGCAGTCAACAGCTTGTTCCAAACAACAACAATGACACTTTTTTTGCTTTTTAATATAAATCATTCTGTTTCTAGGATTCCAACAGTTCACCCAAGTGTTTTCATCTACAGTTAACTGCCAAAATAAAGGAAACACTTGAGTAAATGACAGAAAGTATATGTAAAGCAGGTGCTTCCACACAGGTTCCTGAGTTAATTAAGCGATTAACAACCCATCATGCTTAGTGTGTCATCAGAGAGTAAGAGGTCGAAGCAGTTTTTTTCCACCCAAAATAAGCCCACGACGTGAGTAATTATTTTATGGAGGTCAATGAGAGTGTGTCGAATTTGGTCAACAAAAATGCAATTGGTAATGTGATACGTGAGTCTTATTTGTCCGAATGTTTTCTAAACTCCTCTAATTGTCAGAAAAGTGTTTTTATGTAACTTCAACAGATTTTCAAGAATTTTCCTTACATTTGTTTGTGCTATGTCTACTGCACTGATATATGTGGCATTTCGGCAACTTACCCAAAAACGATTATATTGGAGTTGCGCCTGTTGTCATAGAAATACAGTGCATTCGGGAAAGTATTCATACTCCTTCCCCTTTTCCACATTTTGTTATGTTATAGCCTTATTCTAAAATGGATTAAATAATTTTTTCTCCATCAATCTACACACAATATACCCCATAATGACAAAGCAAAAACAGGTTTATAGAAATTGTTGCAAATTTATTACAAATAAAAAACAGATACTTAAGTATTCAGACCCTTTGCTATAAGAATCAAAATTGACCTCAGGTGCATCCTGTTTCCATTGGTCATCCTTGAGATGTTTCTACAACTTGGAGTCCACCTGTGGTAAATTCAATTGATTGGATATGATTTGGAAAGGAACACACCTTTCTATGTAAGGTCCCACATTTTACGGTGAATGTTGGAGCAAAACCCAAGCCATGAGGTCGAAGGAATTGTCCGTAGAGCTCAGAGACAGGATTGTGTCATGGCACAGATCTGGGGAGGGGTACCAAAACATTTCTGCAGCATTAAAGGTCCCCAAAAACACAGTGGGCTCCATCATTCTTAAATGGAAGAAGTTAGGCAATCAGGGGATTAAGAATTAAGCAATCAGGGGAGAGGGGCCTTGGTCAGGGATGTGACTAAGAACCCAAGGGTCACTCTGACAGAGCTCTAGAGTTCCTCTGTGGAGATGGGAAAGCCTTCCAGAAGGACAACCATCTCTGCAGCACTCCACCAATCAGGCCTTTATGGTAGAGTGGCCAGACGGAAGCCACTCCTCAGTAAAATTCCAATGACAGCCTTCTTGGAGTTTGCCAAAAGGCACCAAAAAGACTCTCAGGTCATGAGAAACAAGATTCTCTGGTCTGATGAAACCATGTGTCGCTTCTGGAGGAAACCTGGCACCATCCCTACGGTGAAGCATGGTGGTGGCAGCATCAAGCTGTGTGGATGTTTAGCGGTGGCAGGGACTAGGAGACTAGTCAGGATCAAGGAAAAGGTGAACGGAGCATACAGAGAGATCCTGGATGAAAACCTGCTCCAAAGCGCTCAGGACCTCAGACTGGGGCAAAGGTTCACCTTCCAACAGGACAACGACCCTAAGTACGCACCCAAGACAATGCAGGAGTGGCTTCGGGACAAGTCCCTGAATGACCTTGAGTGGTCCAACCAGAGCGCGGACTTGAACCCAATCAAACATCTCCGGAGAGACCTGAAAATAGCTGTGCAGTGACACTCCTCATCTAACCTGACAGAGCTTGAGAGGATCTGCAGAGAAGAATGGGAGAAACTCCCCAAATACATGTGTGCCAAGGTTGTAGCGTCATATCCAAGAAGACTTGAGGCTGTAATCGCTGCCAAAGATGCTTCAACAAAGTACTGATTAAAGGGTATGAATACTTATGTAAATGAGAGACCTGAAAATAGGATGTAAAGATGTAAATTCCGACATGGTGGGTTGTCATGGTGATTAATCGTGGTTGTTGGGGGCAACGGAGACATTGTCTAAAACAGCCTCTTATCGGTGTCTGATAAGAGGCTGTTTTAGAGGGGTGGTGGAGGAGGGGAGAGGTAAAACCTTGTTGTCTCCATCTCTTCCTTTGACAGGCAGCCTAAACTGTGGCTGCCATCCTAAACTGCAGACACGCCAATTGTTATCAGGCTCCATTAAGCAGCTTAGTAGTCACTATGAGGAGAGAACCCAGAGACACGGACAGCTCTATAGGAGAGGGAAACTCTGAATCCTCCCCCCGGGCCCAGCCTGTTTTTTTTACACTCCTGGTAATGTCCCCTGGCAGCTAGTGAAAGGGGGCTGCTTCAGCATTGGTAATGTCCCCTGGTAGCTAGTGAAAGGAGGTTGCTTCAGCATTGGTAATGCCCCCTTGTGGCTCAACCTGGTCTCAGAGCATTTCATATTATTCTTTACGTAAATACAAGACACTACATTAATTTTGATATGTTACGAATTATGAATCATAAATGTTACGAATTTGCGGAACGTACAATATGTTAGGATAAAAGTTAGATAAAATGGTTAGGGCAGGGTTAACGAACATGGTAAGTGGTTGCAAAGTAGCCTAAAAGTAGTAATTAGTTTGCTACATTTGCTAATTAGCTAAAATGCTAAAACGACCAACCACCCTCTGGTCATTTTTGCTTTAATAAGTAACCTTCTCTCTTATGTAACCATACCAAATGTAACATATCAGACTAATTTCAGTGTCCCAGATTTATGTTTACTATGTTACGTCTAGTCTATGAGACCAGGCTGGGTAGCTCGAGAAAGGAGGCTGCTTCACCATTGTAGTTTAACAGGTGGAAGTAACCCAGCAGGACTGAAAGACAATGGAAAAAATGTGTTTTACAGACAGTATTTCTTTGCTACGTTTTTTGACAGCTTTTGAAAATGTGTAAGTCAGGAGTGATACAGTTCTTGGGAGTGGACTGTTCTAAACATCTGTACTGATCATGCAGATATTCCATGTACAGTATGTATTTGACCTGGGACTGCTCCTGTGATTTCCACACAGTGTTCTGCCTCTGAGACTCTGTGTTGTTGTGAGACATGTGTCTCTATCTGTCTGCACCACTTTCTCCCCTTCTCTTCCTCCTCTAGCTGTGGTGTCTTCTTTTGGAGTGACCCTAATTGACCCCAACTGTCACCCGGGTGTCTGTTTCTTAACAGGTGACAGCAGCACCCCTGAGTCTGACATGCACACACACACACACACACACACAAACACACACACACACACACACACACACACACACACACACACACACACACACACACACACACCAGGATGGCACCTATAGTCTCTCAAAAACATGAATTCCTTAAGATGACCCCCCCTCCCAGAGAAAGGAGGGGGGGCAGGAGATGGAATGGAAAGTTCCATCTCCATAGTTCCCCTTTCCTCGGCCATAGGCTCCCTTGTTGTAACTCATAGAGCAAACCAGAGCAGGTTCCTGTATACCACAGTAGGATTACATTACTATCCCCATGAGTATTGGATGTCTGTCTGTGACTACACAGCATAACTGGGCCAACACAGACTGACCTGCAGCCAGGTCTTATTAGCCTCTTCCTCCACCAGGCTATTATTAAGATGGATCGCTAGGTCATTGGGTCCGGTTACGTCCTGTTGGGTCTGCTACTACAGTGGCCTGTCTCTCTCCCACGGGGTGGGACCCGGTGTCCCGGACCCTCTCAGGGCCAGACGGTAGTCAGAGGGTGTGAGAACCGACCCCAGAGTCCTTCCTGTTGACTCTGTTATGCAATAAGTTATGGGCTTCTTTGCTCTCTCACTGTGTGTGTGTAGCACATGGGGATGTGTTGCTCAGTTGGTAGAGCGTGACGCTTGCAACACCAGGGTTGTGGGTTTGAATCCCATGGGGGACCAGTACGAATAAAAGCAAACACTCGCTCTGGTTAAGAGCGTCTGCTAAATGACTAAAATGTACATGTGTGAAACTCCTTCCTCAGTCTGAAGTTTCCCTACTTACGCCACAAATACCTAGCTTTTTGCATGGCGCCGACTGGTAAGACGCTTCAGGAGGTTGGTCACGTGTGCTAGCAAGGCAGAGGTCGTGGATTCGAGCCTCGGTGTGAGCAGAATCAGGAAGAAGTGGTACACGCTAAGCAAGCAGCGTGACGTCCTTCACGTGTGTGCATGACTTAAACACAGAGAGCAGGAAACACTCTACACACACCCTGCTCTGACTCAAGACTAACAGAGACACAGACAGAAACCTAGTAAAATACAGTCAGTTACTTCCAGATCTTCAAAATGGAAATGCAACAAGATGATGATAAGGCCTCTAAATGCCATTTACCATAGGGTTGAGTTCTCCAACTTCCCCAGTGTTTGTGATCCTAACTCATGCCAGTGTTACGGCTTGGCCTGTCCCACTATGACTAACGAGTCAGTAATGGGGTCAGAGGGGTGTCTCCCTCTCCCCTGCCCTCCCCACAGGGGTCCTGTTGTTGGGTCCCGGCGGGCGTCAAGCACAGTCCTGTTTCATGTGAGAGCCTCCATCCGTACACAGTTAAAGCAGAATGACAATCGGCCTGGAGGGTGGAGACTTGTTGAATTGTCCTGCCTTCCTGCCAGCCATATTGTAAAAATAACCTCTGAGCACCAGGCCCCACACAGACTACTGGTAGAGGGATGGGAGCAGAGGCTTATGGCAACCAGCCTGGGCACCAGGCCCCACACAGACTACTGGTAGAGGGAGGGGAGCAGAAGCTTATGGCGACCAGCCTGGGCCCCAGGCCCCACACAGACTACTGGTAGAGGGAGGGAAGCAGAGGCTTATGGCGACCAGCCTGGGCCCCAGGCCCCACACCGACTACTGGTAGAGGGATGGGAGCAGAGGCTTATGGCGACCAGCCTGGGCCCCAGGCCCCACACAGACTACTGGTAGAGGGATGGGAGCAGAGGCTTATGGCGACCAGCCTGGGCCCCAGGCCCCACACAGACTACTGGTAGAGGGATGGGAGCAGAGGCTTATGGCGACCAGCCTTGGCCCCAGGCCCCACACCGACTACTGGTAGAGAGATGGGAGCAGAGGCTTATGGCGACCAGCCTGGGCCCCAGGCCCCACACAGACTACTGGTAGAGGGAGGGGAGCAGAGGCTTATGGCGACCAGCCTGGGCCCCAGGCCCCACACAGACTACTGGTAGAGGGAGGGGAGCAGAGGCTTATGGCGACCAGCCTGGGCCCCAGGCCCCACACAGACTACTGGTGGAGGGATGGGAGCAGAGGCTTATGGCAACCAGCCTGGGCCCCAGGCCCCACACAGACTACTGGTGGAGGGATGGGAGCAGAGGCTTATGGCGACCAGCCTGGGCACCATCAGTTAACATCTAAAAAATAAAAAGAGCCTTTCTTTATGCTGAGTCCTAAGGGTGTGTGTCTGCCGGTCTACTTGTGTTCTGGCATGGGTATGTGATCCTGTCTAGCTGTGTGTGTATTCATCAATGTCACTGTATGTGTGCCAGCCAGGCCATCCCATAATAAGGCCAGATTTATGTGCGTCTGAGCGTGAACATCCACCATGCGCTGCCAGTGGCAGGAGAGTAAATAAATAAATGTAGCTATCCCTCCCCAGCCCCGGACGCACAAAGCCACCCTGTTAAGTGGGTGACGGCCCACACAAAAGCCTGGCTTGCCCCGCGTTCGGCTCTGCCAGGAGGGGGTTACTCCCTCAACCCCGGCCCCCTGCTGCGGCCCAGGCTTTTTAGGAGCCCAGGAGTCCCCCGCCTTCCTGGGGTGTCCCATTGAGAGGGGTAATTCAGAATTGGAACTGGGGGAGGGAAGGGAGATGAAGGGAAGAGAAAAGGAGAAGGGAGGCCGTCTTTACACAGTACTTATCCAATAGGCTCCTCCGTTAAGGAGAGGGGCTGTGAATGTAAAATCACTGTATGAATAAAAGGGAGAAAGCAGGAATGGGGAATAGGGGAGATGGGTAGAGGAGAGTGAGGGTGGAAAAGGGGTGTTGGTCTCTGTCTGATGGTGTAAATTGTATTTTTTATTTTGTTTCACCTTTATTTAACTGTCTGTGACTCCACAGCATAACTGACATTATGAAGATTATTAGTTGCCACACGGCGTGGGTTCACACACCCAAACACAGACACATTTCTAGTGCTGTGATGCCAGGGTGATGGGTTAGTTTGTGTCTATGTTGAGCTGTGGTGTGCACATATGGTCCAGCACTTGTAAGGGACTTTAGTCTGTAGAGGTCTGGGTCGTTCCACAAAATTAGTTCCTTTTTGGTAGTGTAACTTAGTGAATGAAAAAGAGTTTGATTTCACCTAATCTAACATTCCATCATGAACAGCAATTTAATAAATGTTTTAATCGAGATGAGATAATAATAAATAAATAAAAATATATATAATAAGCGCCTACTAAGTGACAAAAAAATGAACAGGGTTGACGATTTAGTCATAAATCAGCCATTAATCCCCATGACAGGGTTGTTGAAACAGTTCTATCCTGTCATGTTATGCTCAACACGCTTTTCCACTAGAAAATACACTATGATTTTACAAATGTTAATTTAGAAACGAGAGTTTAGTTCACGTAACAGGGATGACCTTGAAATGAGGGACAGTTCCCCCCCCCCCTTAAAATGATTCACTAATCACATGAATAAATACTATCATACTATCAGCAAACCATCTGTTGGTTTGCAACTGCTTGTTAAGGTGAGGGTTAGCTTTAGAATAAGGGTTAGGATAGGGGTTATTAAGGGTTAAAGGTTAGTAGATAGTTGAAATGTTACAGATGGACTATTCAAATAAGGTGTTACCAAGCTTGGAAAAATGTTGGGGTTAAGTGGGTTAAAATCTTGAGGGACATGTCAAAATGCAAAATTTTGGTACTTTAGCAAATCTTTATTCAGAATAAAAATTGAATTCATTGAATGTTCCATGTGGTCTATATTAATAGGCACTACATTTACAGAGACATCCGGAACTTTGTCGACTACCTAAGTATTTTTTTAAACCTCCCGCCTTGGGCTGGATGTGCCAATGTGTAGTTCACGCATGCATAATCTATTAGCAGAATTACTGTTATATCTCAATTAGCCATGAAATCCCTAGTTTGAAAGCTTCTGGAAGCTGTGTGGCACCATTTTGAGTGCTGCAAGATTGGCCAGCCCACAAGTTGCAGTGAAATAAGGCTGGCCCAGGCCTGCCCAGCGTTATCCAATGCGGCACATATATGATGTAGTATATAATTTTCGGGGACCCATTTTTGCTCTTGTGCGCTACTTTCAGAACTACTGGGTAAAAAGTATGCAAATCTTCCAGAAGTTCTATTTTAATATAACAGGTTTTTACTACTTAAAATATCAAAGGAACTAATTTCGTGGAACGACCCGTCGACCTTGTCTTTAGTCCTGTGTGTTGGCTGGCTTTGAGCTAAACTAAGCTATGTAGTATGCTATTAGTCTATTGTCAGTAAATACATTAGGCAAGGAATGTTGGTAGACAACAGTGTGGAATAGTTGACATCATGGAGGAGGTTGGAGTGATATAGTGGTCACCGACACTTCACTTAAGGCCAACTCTTTGACTCACACACACATACACACACACGCACACATACACACATGTTTTGTTTGCCTGGCTCTTATTAAGAAACATCCGCTCTCTGTTTTCTTAGAGGCAAAGTAGAAGGGAGTTGCCAGCCATGGCAGAGAAAGGAGTGTGAGGAGAGAGTGAAGGGGGGAGGGAGAGACCTTGTACATGTGTGTTCCTGTATGTGTGATATGAGAGACATGAAGCAGGGAGGTGGTAGAAGGGAGGAGGGGAGCTGAGTGAAGGTCTGTGATGCATGGTGCCAGCCACTGGCCTGATTAATGTCCACCTGGCCTGGACATGTAGGAGTGTAGGCTGCTCTGGGGTGAAGATAGAGGTGGAGCTTTATCATCCACACCAGACAGTGATGAATCACAAGGCTTTACTACACTTACTCCCTAGAGGAACGGGAAGCCTCCCTCTCCTGTACTGTTCCCCAACACTGCTGTTTAAAACCCCAATCCCCTGAATGTCGAGAGTGGATCTAAATCCCCTGGCTGTCTCTGAAATGGCACCGACCACATTACAATGCATTACTTTTGACCAGCGCTGTAATGGGCCCTGACCACATTACAATGCATTACTTTTGACCAGCGCTGTAATGGGCCCTGACCAAATTACAATGCATTACTTTTGACCAGCGCTTTAATGGGCCTTGAACCATCACTACAAAGTACTACTTTTGACCAGCACTGTAATGGGCCCTGACCACATTACAATGCACTACTTTTGACCAGGACTGTAATGGGCCCTGACCACATTACAATGCATTACTTTTGACCAGCGCTGTAATGGGCCCTGACCACATTACAATGCATTACTTTTGACCAGCGCTGTAATGGGCCCTGACCACATTACAATGCATTACTTTTGACCAGCGCTGTAATGGGCCCTGACCAAATTACAATGCATTACTTTTGACCAGCGCTGTAATGGGCCCTGACCACATTACAATGTACTACTTATGGACGGCCCATAGGGTTCAGGTCAAAAAGTAGTGGCCTATAGAGGTAATGGAGTGTCATTTCAGACACAAAGCCTGTTTATTGTCCTGTTTCCCCACACTTTTATTAGGTGAATTTCCAGGGGAGTGAAGGAGTGAGGACTCCGTCTCCCTGTTCTTGCATTTGAGTGAACCAGGCTGTGTGTGCGTGTGAGGAGACGGTGGGAGCTCACAGCCGACTCCTCTCAGGATGGGAATCTGGTGCCACACCTTCCTTTGGAACAGGGATGTTGTTAAAGGGTTTTTCCTATCTATTGTTCTCCACTAGCGCTCTCCCATAAGCTAGTCCTAGGGAGGATAGCCGTGGCTGCCAAGCCACGTCCCGATCATAACAAAGATCCTGGCTGGGTTGACCTTTTAGGAAAACACATGACATGACCTTCATGAGCCCAAATGGAGGATGTAAAGGACTGGGAAGTGGTGTGTGTGGGGTCGGCTCTGGAAGGATATGGTCTGGTATATTCAACCTTTTCTTTTAACCTTTTTTCAACCTTTTCTTTTAATAGCACTATGGTTAGTTTGCAGATTGAACATGTTTTATTATATCATAAATGAATGATTTGTGTTCTATCAAATGGTAATGGAGGTTGATTTGTATCCAAGGAGGACATGATTTTTATTAGTGCCTAAATGCTTGGTAATAATGCTTGTCAAGTTAGTTTTAGGCCTAACTCATTATGTGGTCTAAAAAAGTTTTGGAAAAAGGGCTGACCGTGAACATCCAGTCTGTTTTTGCTCAGCGACAAAAAAACAAAAGCCTCTACTTTTCATTAATTTACAGTGGAAAGAGGCAGGTGCGACCTGCGCGTAATTAAAGAATAACACTCTGCCTCACCATTAGGCATGAGGGTCGTCTCGAGCGGGTCATGGGGGCACTTCATTATGCGGTCCCGTTGTCTCCCTCACGGCCTCCCGGCTCTTGAGCAGAGGACCCGGGCGTGAAGAGGGGGCAGATGTTACAGCTGCGCGGCCCTGGCACTGACTCCCCGGTGCCACTCCCCCAGGTGCCAGTCTCTGCCTCGCACTTACAGTGCAACTCCCCCTCACTCACTCCTCGATACCGAAATTAGAGCAGCATGTTGTGAAAGCGCGCAGCTGGTATAGACTCTCACTAGTATTGGTGGGATAGAGGGCTAATAAGATAATGGTTTAATAGGAATTTTTATTTTTATTTTTTTATTACTTCCAAGCAACAATATGTCAATCATATAGACGGAATATAACGAAAACGATTTAATTTTTAATGGAAATTGCATTCCATTTTGTTTTACAGATTTACTGATTAAGGCTACAAACTTCCGTGCACCATTAACTGTAGGCTATTGATGTGTGCACCTGTTGTTGAGGAGAAACACAGACAACTCTCATAATCAACATTGTTTTATTTAGTTATTTTTATTTTATTATTAATTGATAAATGATGATACCAAATGTGATCTCCTATGTTAACTTCTCTCATTGATTGTCTTCAATTGCTCAAATAAAGGAAAGGTGGTGATGGGGTCTTGTAGGTCCCCAAAAATAAAACCTACTTTGATCAAATTTAATAAAATAAATAAAATACAAAGAATAGACACTTACCAAGTGGAAGAAGTGCCCACGTGATTCGCATTTTCGTTTCCATTCTTTTTCAGTTTTTTTTTTAAAGAAACTATGTTTCATTCAGTGTTGCTGCAGCACTCAATCCGTGGTTTTAAGTATTCACAATGTTGAATAAAAGTAGCGGATTCTTGCTGGAGACGCGTTCCGTTACGCCTATCTCATTGAATTTGTATTTGAAGTAAATTATTTTCCCAAAGTTATTGTTTTGCTGAAAGCTAAGAATGCTTTTGTTTGGCGCTTCTCCCCTTCTTTTCTCCCCCTCTCTGAGTCGGGAATTTGGGGGAAAGTTTTTAACCGGTCTCCTTGGCTGCGCTGATTGTGTTGTCGTTGCTGGCTCCCTCTCCCGGAGTGGCTTGAAAACGTATTGTGCTTTCAAAGTGCAAGCCCCGTGGCCAGTCCAGACCCCAGTCTTCTTTACAAGTGTTCAGCTGTTACTCACAGGCCCATGGCACTGCCCATTCCAGCTTGTCATGCGAGGCCAGTGGAGATCCAATAGAAAGCGTTTTGGGTGGACTCTCAAACTGACCAACACTTTGAATAACAAAGGAAACGACTCCCAAAGACTTATGTTCCTTCAGTTTGCCTTATTCCAATAATGGTCAATGAAAATAAATAACTGACGATTCTTAGCTTGCTGCTTCTTTCAGACACAGCCATGGTAATACATGTTTCCCAAATCATTCATATCTCTAGTCCCCCATTCATTCACCATATTAGCCAACAAGGATAGATTCATTTGCTTGGGAAAGTGGCATATAACCAGCAGGTGTGATGTTTGTCTTTTGGATTTGGGGATCCAAGCCAGGCTGTTTGACCCTAAGGAGAGAGCTGAGTTAATTCCACTCAGAAGCCATGACAACGGGTATTCACAGGCTTTCCTTGGAATTGCTTCGAAAGCGCTTTTGATATGCCCTCTTCAAAGATCAGTCAGTCAAAGACATTTGGATCCACAAGTTAATGTGATTTTATTTTTTATTTTTTTGCAAAAATACTTGATTTGCCTCAACTGGCAGCTTCATTTGTTAGACAATGTTTAATTCATATCTTGAATAACTTCGACATCAAACCCTACTTAATACATGATGTCTGATATAAGATCCAGTGGCTGCTCTGGTGATGGGAAATTAGGGGGAAAATAGTGGAGATAAGATCAGGGGTGTGGAGGTTTTCCTGGGCGTTTCTATGGACTGAAATAGTCGGTCATTATTAAGCTGTTTACATGTGGAGCTTTCAAAGCTATGATAATGGTACTCCCTCCCATGGTCTATGTCAGCCTGGGTTATTCATTTACCTTCAACAATATACAACTTATTTGATTGAAAGAACACTTAAGAGTTTAGTGTAGTTTATAAGTGTGGAGTGGTGTACATACACGCTGTGTGTGCCCTTGTTCGTTGGTGACTGACAGTGTGTGCGTGTAGCAGAGAGAGTCGACAAGTGTTTTTACACCTGTACGAATCTATGGAGCTTGTGTATGTGTGTGTGAGCGAGCGAGCTGGTGTGTGACTGCCACCAATCGTCCCGAATACCAGCAGCTGGTCAGAGGAATGCTGTGTTGGTGTTAGGGATCCCCTAAACTCCTCAAACGTTACACCTTCAAGTACCATCATCTGACTGAGGACTGATGCTGCACCTCACCTCAGCAGGCTGGCCAGACACAGGGCTGGGAGGGGTATCACGGTGGGGCTGCTGACTGGGCTGTCATGTAACCATGAACTGTCATTTTTGTCTCTCAGCTCCCTTCAGTGCCAAGTTGCCCAGGACTGTAAGCAACTATGGACATTTAGTACATTTAATTCGTCTTTGTTTATTAAAGCTGTCATTATCTATTCATCTTTTTCATTTGGCCACTCCTATTGATGGTGCATTATAGAAATACTATAACTCATTTTAAAACTAGATTTAAATGAAAAAAGCTCCGTTGTAAAACTTCTCAAAGATCATTGTCAGTTTGGCAGATTAGCCATGTGACTGTGTGTCTGTCCCAAGTGATGTATGTGATGGTTGGTACCAACATCTATCTCTATGTCACAAAGGGGAAGTCGACCCAGGGATAGTGTCCACCCAGTTGATGTGAACTCATACACATTCTAAAGACATGATTACTTAACCACAATGAGTTGTATGTCTGTGTGAGAGAGCGATCTGCTGGCTCTGAGCCATGCTTTCCCATGTCCAGTGTTTGGAATTCCTCTCCCGTTAGCTCACTTTACCGTGCCGGACGGCGTTCCGAGGGTTTTGTCTCTCTCGCCCCGGAGCAGCACTCACTCGCCTCATTAGCCTCCTACAATGGAGCGGGCATGCCTGGAATGTGTGCGCGGGTTCTCTCCTCGAACTCTCCCTCACACCTTTCCAGCAACCCTTCTCAATTCGGTACTCCCCCTTACATCCCATCCACCCCCCTCAGTCCCTTCCTCCACCTGTACCCCTACACCTCCTTTTGATCCTTCCTTCCTTACGCCCCAAACGCCCCTACAACTCCCTAAGTCCGACTTACACCTACATCCCACTACGTTCCTCCTCATCCCCTACACCCCCCCCCCATCTTCCTAGACCTCCTGTCTCTTCAGAGTGACACCGTGGGAGGTGCCTCTAGGTCTCCCTCTCACTTACCTCACCGACATTAATATCTCCCACGTCCCAACCCCCACTTAACCACAGTGCTCCCCTCATACACCCCTACCATGTGAGTCCCCTCCTTGGACTCACATAGTACCAAACACAGAAAGTCGAAGGCCAGGTCTTCCCTATATGACGAATTCCATGTTTGGAAGCACAGGTAGTTTTTTTCAGATTGGTTTATTATGGCAGGGGTTAGTTACATCTGAGTGTATTGATGGTGAATGATCCTGGTAGAACCATGTGAATATGGGCTGCTGTGGTGGACACTGTTGCCCAGGTTTACTAAGGAAACAAAACATTGATTCAGTTACCGACTAACACGGAGTATCCACTGGTGATAGAAATGAAATGAATCAGCCCATAAAATGAGATCCTTTTAAAACACAGACCGAGATTAGATTGTGCAACAGGTGCTTAACAACAATGGATTCATTTGGTAGCTTCTCCATCAACATGTTTCCCTATTCAATCTCCATGAGGACGTCTCCAATCCTAAAGTGATGGAACTCCCCCCTGATTTACATTCAGAAAACAAAGAAGGGGATCAAACAATCAGACTTGATGAAGACTTCAAGTACCAGGAATTTCACTCTGTAATTGGGCACTGTGTCCTCTGCTGTGGTAACATCAGGGAGACTGAGGTATGTGTAGGAAGAAGTTTTGCTTTAGTACATCACCCCCCCCCCCCCTTTCCATGGGTAGATGAATCCCAGAGTCCTGTTGGGAGACAGTATCTGAGGCCTACGTACTCCAAAAAATATTCCACCTCCACTGCACCCTGCCTGAGCAGGTCAGGGGGAGAGCTGGGCTGGTATGGAGGGGGAGACACCCTGACACACAAGAATGTAACGATTTGTTAAAATATCCGCAACACACCCTTGGAACCAGAAAACACATCCTTTTTGGCTAAAACACATTGAGTAACTCTTCTGTGTGTATCTGCCTTTCTAAGTATAAAGCGCTGCTGGTGCAGCATCCAAGAGGTTTTACATATTTACTTTACATATAGCTGAAGGATTGCATGCCATTTAAACTAGGTATATGAAGAAAGGGACGTTTCACAAATATAATTCCCCAGCTACACTGGGGAATTCATGATTCTACCTGGATTATATTTGAGAGGCTTCCATTTAAGAACACCCCCTATGTGTTCTGTTAGACAAATCAAATCAATTTGATTTGTCACATACACATGGTTAGCAGATGTTAATGCGAGTGTAGCGAAATGCTTGTGCTTTTAGTTCCGACAGTGCAGTAATATCTAACAAGTAATCAAAGCTAACAATTTCACAACAACTACCTTATGCACACAAGTGTAAAGGAATGAATAAGAATATGTACATAAAAATATATGAATGAGCGTTGGCCGAACGGCATAGGCAAGATTCAGTAGATGGTAAAGAGTACAGTATATACATATGAGATGAGTAATGTAGGGTATATAAACATTATATAAAGTGGCATTGTTTAAAGTGGCTAGTGATACATTTATCACATCAATTTTTCATTATTAAAGTGGCTAGAGATGAGTCAGTATGTTGGCAGCAGCCACTCTATGTTAGTGATGGCTGTTTAACATTCTGATGGCCTTGAGATAGAAGCTGTTTTTCAGTCTCTTGGTCCCAGCTTTGATGCACCTGTACTGACCTCGCCTTCTGGATGATAGCGGGGTGAACAGGCAGTGGCTCGGGTGGTTGTTGTCCTTGATGATCTTTTTGGTCTTCCCGTGACATTGGGTGGTGTAGGTGTCCTGGAGGGCAGGTAGTTTGTAAGTAACTCTTTATCCACATTTTTAAAATTGTACCTTTATTTTACTAGGCAAGTCAGTTAAGAACAAATTCTTATTTTCGATGACGGCCTAGGAACAGTGGGTTAACTGCCTGTTCAGGGGCAGAACGACAGATTTGTACCTTGTCAGCTCGGGGATTTGAACTTGCTACCTTTCAGTTACTAGTCCAACGCTCTAACCACTAGGCTACCCTGCCGCCCCATCGAGCATAGTCTGCTGGGGATGTAAAACCATAACACATACGTTTTTACAGCAGCAGACAATGATTGATAATGTCAAAAGCTGCGCTGAAGTCTAACAAGACAGCCAATCATCAGTCATGTGTGTAAGTGCTGTGCTTGTTGAGTGTCCTTCCCTATAAGCGTGCTGAAATTCTGTTGTCAGTTTGCTTACTGTGAAATAGCATTGTATCTGGTCAAACACAGTTTTTCCAGAAGTTTACTAAGGGTTGGTAACAGGCTGATTGGTCGGTTATTTGAGCCAGTAAAGAGGGCTTTACTATTCTTGGGTCGAATGACTTTTGCTTCCCTCCAAGCCTGAGGTCACACACCCAGTAGGCTTAAATTGAAGATGGGCAAATAGGAGTGGCAATATCGTCTGCTATTATCCTCAGTCATTTTCTATCCAGATTGTCAGACCCCGGTGGCTTGTCATTGTTGATAGACAACAGTGTGTGTGTGTGTGTGTGTGTGTGTGTGTGTGTGTGTGTGTGTGTGTGTGTGTGTGTGTGTGTGTGTGTGTGTGTGTGTGTGTGTGTGTGTGTGTGTGTGTGTGAGAGACAGAGCTCGTAGTGTTGTTGTGTGGAGGAGGTACACTACAGGCTCAGTGACAGGACACAGAACACTCCACACCTCCTTATCAGAAGCCTGGTTCCAACCGGAGCCGCTCCTGATATCTCTGCCTGTTCGTATACATAACAATGTGTGAGGGAGGTTTTTAGCTGGTTTCTAACTATTGAACGCTACATTGCTCACCCTCCTCTCTTTCTGGAGGTAAGGATGTGACTTAGGATGACCCGTGTGGCGAGTAGTGGGGTGAAGGGTTGGTATCTGGGGGTGAGGAGTTGGGTTAGTAGTTTGGGGGTGGGTGACATCTTTGTGGGTCCCATGGAACATTTCCAAGACCTGGGGTCTGAGAGGAAGCTATCAAAGCTGAGGAGGTATCAGATGACCCCTACAGCCCCAGGGCTTATCTGGAGGTGCTACTGTATGCGAACATCACTACTGACACTACAGATAGTAAACAGGACAGCCAGATCTACACCAGGTCTCCATTTGACTGTCAATGAAGCTCCCTTTCTGGGTTGCGATTCTTGAGGAGAGGACGTCTCTGGACGTGTCTTGGGGAGAGGCCTGGACTAGGCTTCCCACTGTGTGATGGATGGGATGGATATAGTCTTGTTATTTTTAGTATGTCTTGGATGGGATGAAGCTGGAGAAAACAGGGAAAGGGAAAGGGAAAGGGTGGAGGTTGGTGTGTGTGTGTGTGTTTGAAAGGTGGATATGCAGAATAGAATTCCTCAGACACAGAGAGGAGACATGGCAAGGGGGTCAGGATGTGTGTGGTTTTGTGTGTGTGTAAGCAGTGTTGTGAGACACACAGACACCAAAATGTTCTGTTTATTCACAGACTGGGAGCGGCACAGGAAGTGGCCAACGGGAGCTTCCCGGGGAAAAGCGAGGAACGATCCTACGTTTCTATAGAAGGAAATGGAGCATGTGGGAGTGTACTTGACAGAGACCATTTCCAGTCTGGGGGCCCAAGGTAAGACTTGCTGAGCCACTGCGGCCCTGGGGGGAGATGACCGCAGAAATATTTGGAACATGGTCATGTTAGCGTCATTCATAGGAAGTCATGGTCACTATAGAAGACTATAGTCATACTTAAAGTCATGATGTCATATCACCAGACTGTTTCAGCGTTAGCCTTCTCTGGTTTCCTATCAGTAGCTATGGAGCTTGCCAGGCTAGCTATCTGTGTGTTAGTGCCTCAGGGCTGGGTGCATGGCGAAGGAATGGCAGCGGTGGTGAAGGAATGTCTGTCATCTCCTCTTTCATCTCCTCTTTCTCTCCTCTCCCCTTCTCTCCTCTCCCCGTCTCTCCAGTTGACAGGTGCACAGCTGCTGTCAACTGTGTACACTACCCAACCACACATGAGGACAGACCAGCCCAAATACATTCTCACACACTTTCTCTCTTTTTCTTTCACTCTCTCCATCTCACACATACACCACTTTCAACCATTGCTCACTCTGCCCCCCCCCCCCGTCTCTCTCTCACATACTCTCCCTCTCCTCTCCCTCTTCTCCCTGGCATTGATCTTCTCAGGTTTCATCTCCCCCTGCCCCTTGCCCTACCCCATGCATTCCTCACCCATCACCTCCCTCACGCCTTATCAGAGACGGTTGTCTGCGGTTTTAACCCATCGGCCTGCAAATCATGTGGAAGTATGAAGCTCAGACAGGGACAGTAGAGTCTGCGAGGGATGGGAGGTCAGAGGAATGGTTAGTGTAGGGCAGCACCTCAGTTAGGGGGTCTACTATGGATGGAGCTGTGGTGGTCCTAGTGTTTAGTAACACCCAGAGCAATGGCCCTGATCTGATAGTGAACCAACTGTCCTGTATGGGATTGGAGATTATGTACTCTTAATTGTAAGTTAAGGCTCACACACATCGCACAGAATGTGGATCTAGCGTTTGTCTGACTATCGTTCAGCGCGCTGTATTTTAGGGACCACCCTCCTTTTTCACATGATTCCATATGTAAAATTGGTGCGCACCCTGTTCTGAAATTACATTCAGAAGTGCTAAGTACTCTCAGCCAGCAAATGTTATTGGTGTGTCTGAGCCATTACAGGGATAATAGGCTTTGTCTTATACCCCCCACACAAGATGTTCCTACAACCTGTGTGTGTGTGTGTGTGTGTGTGTGTGTGTGTGTGTGTGTGTGTGTGTGTGTGTGTGTGTGTGTGTGTGTGTGTGTGTGTGTGTGTGTGTGTGTGTGTGTGTGTGTGTGTGTGTGTGTGTGGTATCTCCGTGTCTTGCTCCAGCTCCAATTCTCACTCTAATTGACCGTTCATCGCTGCTGGAATGTTGTCTCTGGAATTCTGCAGTTGTCTATTATCTGGCTCAGAGCGCCACCACGCTTCACGCTAATAATACCATCCTATAGATACCATCCTATAGATACCATCCTATAGATACCATCCTCATAGATACCATACTATAGATACCATCCCGTAGATACCATCCCGTAGATACCATCCTATAGATACCATCCCGTAGATACCATCCTATAGATACCATCCTATAGATACCATCCTATAGATACCATCCCATAGATACCCTCCCATAGATACCATCCTATAGATACCATCCTATAGATACCATCCCGTAGATACCATACTATAGATACCATCCTATAGATACCATCCCATAGATACCATCCTATAGATACCATCCTATAGATACCATACTATAGATACCATCCTATAGATACCATACTATAGATACCATCCCGTAGATACCATCCCATAGATACCATCCTATAGAGACCATACTATAGATACCATACTATAGATACCATCCCATAGATACCATACTATAGATACCATCCTATAGATACCATCCCATAGATACCCTCCCATAGATACCATCCTATAGATACCCTCCCATAGATACCATCCCATAGATACCATCCCATAGATACCATCCTATAGATACCATCCCGTAGATACCATCCCATAGATACCATCCTATAGATACCCTCCCATAGATACCATCCCATAGATACCATACTATAGATACCATCCCATAGATACCATACTATAGATGCCATCCCGTAGATACCATCCTGTAGATACCATACTATAGATACCATCCCGTAGATACCATCCTATAGATACCATACTGTAGATACCATACTATAGATGCCATCCCATAGATGCCATCCTATAGATACCCTCTCATAGATACCATCCCATAGATACCATCCTATAGATACCATCCTATAGATACCATCCTATAGATACCATACTATAGATGCCATCCCATAGATGCCATCCTATAGATACCCTCCCATAGATACCATCCTATAGATACCATCCTATAGATACCATACTATAGATACCATACTATAGATGCCATCCCATAGATACCATCCTATAGATACCATACTATAGATACCATCCTATAGATACCATCCCATAGATACCATCCTATAGATACCCTCCCATAGATACCCTCCCATAGATACCATACTATAGATACCATACTATAGATACCATCCCATAGATACCATCCCATAGATACCATCCCATAGATACCATCCTATAGATACCATCCCAATAGATACCATACTATACATACCATACTATAGATACCATCCTATAAATACCATCCCATAGATACCATCCCATAGATACCATCCTATAGATAACATCCCATAGATACCATCCTATAGATACCCTCTCATAGATACCTTCCCATAGATACCATCCCATAGATACCATACTATAGATACCATACTATAGATACCATACTATAGATACCATCCTATAGATACCATCCCATAGATACCATACTATAGATACCATCCCATAGATACCATCCCATATATACCAACCCATAGATACCCTCCCATAGATACCCTCTCATAGATACCCTCTCATAGATACCCTCCCATAGATACCATCCTATAGATACCATCCTATATATACCATCCTATATATACCATCCCATAGATACCATCCCATAGATACCATCCTATAGATACCCTCCCATAGATACCCTCCCATAGATACACATAGGCATGTCTGGAGTCCCTGTTACCACACTCCGCAGGCCAGCCATATCTGCGGTTTCTTCTGACCCTGATTAATGGCTGTTATGAGTAACCACAAGATGAGAGATTTCTCTGATACATCTCCTTTTATTAGGCTTTGACCCAAGTGTGGGCTGCAAGTGTTCAAGTGCCTTAAACACGCTGACGTTTAGAAAATCTTGAATGAAAGCTGTGCTATGCCGTACAGCTCAAAGTCCCCATGGAAAGGAAGCTTTTCGCTTCTGTTCTAATCTATTTGAAATGTCCAAAACTGTCAAAATTGCTCTCCTTCGTTGCTTTCTCAGAAACTGTTTTTAACAGAAAGAGAGTCAACCCCAACTTGCTGACAACTGAATCATCCCACATGTTCTATTACTGTTCAACACAGCTCCGCCATATTTCTGTAGACACATGACAAATCAGCTGCTTTCTCCATTACATTTGTAGTTTCAGTACAAACAAGTACACTACAATCTACCTGTCTGTCTTTGCAGACAGATGCACGTGTTTTTGCGTACTTTTGAATGGTCTACATTCAGAGGATTTGCACAAATGATTATCCAACGCATGAAATAATCCAATTTATTTTGGATCCGTTCCATCTTTATCATATCAGACCGTTATGGATCATGACTGTTGTGACTAATTTGGTGGGTCACACAGGACAATTCCCTCCCTTTACTGGACACAATCTGCTTGGTGGCTGGATATAGTAGACATATAATTGCACAATCCTAGAATGAGGGTTGGGTAAGCTTTGGCTGGAACTTGACTGTGAAGCTGACCTTTTTCCATTAATACCATTTCATCAATAAGATGCAGTATAAAGAGGGAACTGATTTGTCTGCAGCATTGCACATGAGGAGGCAGATGCTGGCTAACCAAGGAGTGGTAAAGGACTCATGTTAAAAAAGTTGAGTAAGCCTTTACACTAATTAGACTAATTTACACTAATTAGACCAGGTAATGAATGAAAAGGATCCTTTCCCCTGGCTTTATAAAGAATTGTCACACACTAGCTACTTGTCTTTACCACTCCTTGATTGTATCTCTCTCTCTCTCTCTCTCTCTCTCTCTCTCTCTCTCTCTATCGCTATAGAATACATAGCTATAGAATATATAGCTATAGATTAATGAATGTGTGATTCTACATGTGTTTATATGTCTCTTCTGTATATCTGTGTGTTTTTCCCTGTGGTTGTCTATGGTGTCAACACAAGGTTTGGAAGACTTGCCCATACGCTCATTCCGAAGGATAAGCTCATGTAAGTTGTTTATTATCTAGCTGGAAAGAACTAGTCTTTTTCCATCTGAATAAACATTATGCGCCAGATCTGTTTGTCAACCGCTAACTGTCAGAATCATTTATTGACAGTGTGTGTGTGTATGTGTGGGTTTTTTTGTCTTCAGGGAACTACAGGCAAATCTGATTTAATCTCATAGTGTTGGTGGGTTACCATGCTTATAGAAACCGAGTATACAGTGGGGCAAAAAAGTATTTAGTCAGCCACCAATTGTGAAAGTTCTCCAACTTAAAAAGATGAGAGAGGCCTGTAATTTTCATCATAGGTACACTTCAACTATGACAGACAAAATGAGAAATAAAATCCAGAAAATCACATTGTAGGATTTTTAATGAATTTATTTGAAGGGTACAGTGGCATTTCCATGGAAACGGTCCAGGCTATGGTCAAAGCCTTCAATGGTAAACACAGTTCACAATAACAACATGAATAGAAATTCTGATTCATCAGTTTTGACTTACTAATGCCAAACGTGAAATCTGTTTGTGCATGTGTGTGAGTGTGTGTATGCATGTCCTGTCCAGGTACATTGTGCTTGTGTGTGTTTGTGTGTGTGTATCTGCTCCCATGCGTGTGTACGAGAGAGTGCACGTGTGGTGCACACTGCGCAGAACATAGCAAGAATTATCACTGTGAATCATTGTAATGTTGTATCGTGTATTGTTTGTTTGTGTCAATTCATCCCTAAGGGATGGGCCGCCAAATGGTGATTTAACACGAAAATAAAATGTCATTAATCAATCTATTTATTCATTCATGCATGCATGCATTTGTGTGTGTTTGTGCGTGTGCGTGCGCGTACGTGTTAATTCAAACATTTAAAAAAATATATATATGTATATATGTGTGTGTGTGACGGATCTCTCCCTCTACTCCTCCTGCCTGTTGTGGGTGCCAGAGAAGGGAAGGGTGGGAGGAGCGATGGCCTACAGGGAGGAGGTGAGGGCCCTCGGAGTGTGGTGTCAGGAAAATAACCTCACACTCAACGTCAACAAAACTAAGGAGATGATTGTGGACTTCAGGAAACAGCAGAGGGAACACCCCCCTATCCACATGGATGGAACAGTAGTGGAGAGGGTAGTAAGTTTTAAGTTCCTCGGCATACACATCACAGACAAACTGAATTGGTCCACCCACACAGACAGCATCGTGAAGAAGGAGCAGCAGCGCCTCTTCAACCTCAGGAGGCTGAAGAAATTTGGCTTGTCACCAAAAGCACTCACAAACTTCTACAGATGCACAATCGAGAGCATCCTGGTGGGCTGCATCACCGCCTGGTACGGCAACTGCTCCGCCCACAACCGTAAGGCTCTCCAGAGGGTAGTGAGGTCTGCACAACACATCACCGGGGGCAAACTACCTGCCCTCCAGGACACCTACACCACCCGATGTTACAGGAAGGCCATAAAGATCATCAGGGACAACACCCACCCGAGCCACTGACTGTTCACCCCGCTATCATCCAGAAGGCGAGGTCAGTACAGGTGCATCAAAGCTGGGACCGAGAGACTGAAAAACAGCTTCTATCTCAAGGCCATCAGACTGTTAAACAGCCACCACTAACATTGAGTGGCTGCTGCCAACACACTGACTCATCTCCAGCCACTTTAATAATGGGAATTGATGGGAAATGATGTAAAATATATCACTAGCCTCTTTAAACAATGCTACCTAATATAATGTTTACATACCCTACATTATTCATCTCATATGTATGCGTATATACTGTACTCTATATCATCTACTGCATCCTTATGTAATACATGTATCACTAGCCACTTTAACTATGCCACTTTGTTTACATACTCATCTCATATGTATATACTGTACTCGATACCATCTACTGTATCTTGCCTATGCTGCTCTGTACCATCACTCATTCATATATCTTTATGTACATATTCTTTATCCCCTTACACTGTGTATAAGAAATTAGTTTTGGAATTGTTAGTTAGATTACTTGTTGGTTATTACTGCATTGTCGGAACAAGAAGCACAAGCATTTCGCTACACTCGCATTAACATTAGCTAACCATGTGTATGTGACAAATAAAATTTGATTTGATTTGATTTAGGGGCTACTGGAGACCTGGCCCCCCTGGCCCACCTCCCCCTGAGCCTTATGGGAGAGGGCAGGATGTGGTCGCCTCAATGCGGCTGGGACCACGCCAAAATAGTTGGGTGACCCACAATACCTCTCTCTCCCAACCCAAAGATACACCTCAGATTACCAACATGTTTTTGCTAGATGAATGACAGAGATAAAATGTATACATTAAGGCCCCTAACTCGTTTCCTTCGTTTTTCTTTCTCCTCTCCTTTATTCTTTTTTCCCTCCTTTTCCAGGTACTGGTGTCATGGACTCTGAAGCCTAAAGAGGCACAGTGTTAGAGCTGTAGCAATAGGAACTCTCTTGTTTTTACTATTTGTTTTTTTCTTCTATCAGGCATTGATTAAGTAGTCTTGTATACTGATTATTGATAACTGGGGTTAGATGATATCATATCTGGGATATAATCGCAGTAGATAGTGATGTCTTTGAGGATCTAGTAAGGACAAGTGTTTTATCGTGCAGGGCATCGGTCTGATCAACGGGACTCAGATGATGTCATCTCTGGCGGCGGAGGCAGTGGAGCGAGCTGTGGGCGTGGCCAGGCAGACTGACATCATCTCTGCCCTCAGCCTGGAGGCCCTGAGGGGCACCACCAAGGCCTTCCACAGCAGTCACGCACGCACACACACACACACAATTCGCTGTTGGAGCTTTGATGCTATATGAAGTTACCCGATCCATTCCATTGTGACCTGGTTTGTTCTGCCCTTTCAGACATCCATGCAGTGAGGCCACACCCTGGTCAGATAGAGGTGGCTCTGAGACTCCGCTCTCTACTCCACTCTCACGTCTTCTAAAGTCAGGCAGGCCAAACACACACACAGAAACACACACACTCAATTCTTGTCCTTCTTAACATTTTCTGTCCAAACGAAGATGTTTACTTTGGTGGAAACCTTAACAGTGCTGTTTTGTCGTTTCCTGTCTCTGACTTCCTTTGTTGTGTTTTCCTGTAGAGAGTCATAGGACATGTGACCATGTCCAAAATGCATACACCCTATGCTGTATCCCATAGGTAGATTGTGTGCGTGTGTGTGTGTGTGTTACAACTCTTTGTACCCCTGCAGTGAGGGGCTGGCGTGAACTAACCCGAGTACCAGTGTTTATGTGTCTCTCTCCTCTCTTGTAGGTTCATGGGGTGTCTAATGACACCATAGCCTTTGTTAAGAGCATCCTCTCCACTGAGCTCAACAGTGCCACTGACAACCCTGTATCCTCCCACTGAGTTACATTGTTATATTTACTTGAAGACATCATGTCTTTCTTTGATCTCCTTTTAGACCCTCCTGTGATTATATAAATTCACCACAAGGGGGAGCCCTTGGACTAGCCCACATGGGCTTTGGTTTCCTGTAAACAGCTTATATTAGAGACTCATAATGTTGTCCCATATATGAAACCTTAACTCTTCTCCAGCTGGGTTTTGCAGAGCGAGGTGAGACTTTCTCTGGGGGTAATTTCCATGGAGAATACCCAGCCAAGGTAGAGTCACAGACAAACAGATTCACTCCATACAATAAACTCCTCGGTTCCTTCAGTACTGTTCCCCCTCTTTCCAAGACTGGTTGTAGATATTCTTGTACTGCCTTACCAATGATCACAGGAGTTGGCAAGGCAGCACAAACTGATCTGGGACAAGGCTAATCCTCTCTCTCCCTAGGCTCTAGACTACCTGGACATCGGGGTCCATGAGCTGACCAGTATGAGTGAGAGGAGGACAGAGAGGGTGGTCAACCCCTCCCTTAGTGAGTTGCCTGCCTTCCTGGTCCAAGACGGAGGTCTCAACTCTGGCTTCATGATTGCGCACAGCACTGCTGCCGCCCTTGGTAGTGTGTGTGTGTTTGTTCACACAGAAAACGTTAGTGTGTGTTTGTGTCTCTGCTCCTCTGCAGTATCTGAGAGCAAGGCGTTGTGCCACCCGTCCTCCGTGGACTCCCTGTCCACCAGCGCAGCCACTGAAGACCACGTCTTCATGGGGGGCTGGGCCGCTAGGAAGGCCCTGAGGGTAGTGGAACACGTAGAGCAAGGTAACTCGTACAGTACAGTCACATGGCATTAGTGTGTGATATGCTCGTCCCATCAAATATCATGCATACAGAGTTAACCCTGGGAATAACAAGGCATCGCTGCTTTTCAGTTCTGGCCATAGAGCTGCTCGCTGCCTGTCAAGCCCTGGAGTTTCTCTGCCTGCTCAAGTCCACTAACCCCCCTGGAGAAAGTCCATGAGCTAGTGCGTTCGGTTGTCAGGTGCGAATGTGGAGCTCTGATTCGAGTACTGCCCAATGTTGTTGTTCTGGAAAGGTGTGGGGTGAGTGCTACAGCACATCCGTTTATTCTTATTTCGCCTCAGGCCTTGGGATCATGACCGTCGAATGAGTCAGGGAGGAAAAGGCAAGAGACTCACCCCATCTCAGTATTATATTCAGCATTCCAGCTAATTAATAACGAGGCAGATAAAAATGAACTTCTCTGTTTATGTTTCTCACCCGTGGCCTTCTCTAGGTGTGGGAGGCGGTTCGGCCATACATGGACCAATACCGAGACAGGGTTGGACTGAAACCACTCAAATCAAATCAAAGTTTATTTGTCACATGCGCCGAATGCAACAGGTGTAGGTAGACCTTACAGTGAAATGCTTACTTACAGGCTCTAACCAATGGTGCGGGAAAAAAGGTATGTGTGTGTGTGTGTGTGTGTGTGTGTGTGTGTGTGTGTGTGTGTGTAGGTAAGTAAAGAAATAAAATAACAGTAAAAGACATTTGAAAAAAGAGTAGCAAGGCTATATACAGACACCTGTTAGTCAGGCTTATTGAGGTAGTATGTACATGTCGGTATCGTTAATGTGACTATGCATATATGATGAACAGAGTAGCAGAAGCGTAAAAAGAGGGGTTGGCGGGTGGTGGGACACAATGTTGATAGCCCGGTTAGCCAATGTGCAGGAGCACTGGTTGGTCGGGCCAATTGAGGTAGTATGTACATGAATGTATTGTTAAAGTGACTGCATATAAGATAAACAGAGAGTAGCAGCAGCGTAAAAGAGGGTTTGGGGGGGCACACAATACAAATAGTCTGTGGAACCATTTGGTTACCTGTTCAGGAGTCTTATGGCTTGGGGGTAAAAACTGTTGAGAAGCCTTTTTGTCCTAGACATGGCACTCCGGTACCGCTTGCCATGCGATAGTAGAGAGAACAGTCTATGACTGGGGTCTTTGACAATTTTTAGGGCCTTCCTCTGACACCGCCTGGTGTAGAGGTCCTAGATGGCAGGCAGCTTTGCCCCAGTGATGTACTGGGACGTACGCATTACCCTCTGAAGTGCATTGCGGTCGGGGGCCGAGCAATTGCCGTACCAGGCAGTGATGCAACCGGTCAGGATGCTCTCGATGTTGAGGCTGTAGAACCTTTTGAGGATCTCAGGACCCATGCCAAATCTTTTTAGTTTCCTGAGGGGGAATAAGCTTTGTCGTGCCCTCTTCACGACTGTCTTGGTGTGTTTGGACCAATCTAGTTTGTTGTTGATGTGGACACCAACGAATTTGAAGCTCTCAACCTGCTCCACTACAGCCCCGTTGATGAGAATGGGGACGTGCTCGGTGCTCCTTTTCCTGTAGTCCACAATCATCTCCTTAGTCTTGGTTACGTTGAGGTCTCTGACCTCCTCCCTATAGGCTGTCTCGTCGTTGTCGGTGATCAGGTCTACCACTGTTGCGTCGTCAGCAAACTTAATGATGGTGTTGGAGTCGTGCCTGGCCATGCAGTCGTGGGTGAACAGGGAGTACAGGAGGGGACTGTGCACGCACCCCTGGGGAGCTCCAGTGTTGAGGATCAGCGTGGCAGATGTGTTGCTGCCTACCCTCACCACCTGGGGGCGGCCTGTAAGGAAGTCCAGGATCCAGTTGCAGAGGGAGGTGTTTAGTCCCATGTTCCTTAGCTTGGTGATGAGCTTTGAGAGTACTATGGTATGAACGCTGAGCTGTAGTCCATGAACAGCATTCTCACATAGGTGTTCCTTTTGTTCACGTGGGAAAGGGCAGTGTGGAGTGCAATAGAGATTGCATCATCTGTGGATCTGTTTGGGCGGTATGCAAATTGGAGTGGGTCTAGGGTTTCTGGGATAATGGTGTTGATGTGAGCCATTACCAGCCTTTCAAAGCACTTCATGGATACGAATGTGAGTGCTACATGTCTGTAGTCATTTAGGCAGGTTGCCTTTGTGTTCGTGGGCACAGGGACTATGGTGGTCTGCTTGAAGCATGTTGGTATTACAGACTCAATCAGGGACATGTTGAAAATGTCAGTGAAGACACCTGCCAGTTGGTCAGCACATGCCCACGTCCTGGTAATCCGTCTGGCCCCGCAGCCTTGTGTATGTTGACCTGTTTAAAGGTCTTACTCATGTCGGCTACGGAGAGCATGATCACACAGCCGTCCGGAACAGCTGATGCTCTCATGCATGCCTCAGTGTTGCTTGCCTCAAAGCGAGCATAGAAGTGATTTAGCTCGTCTGGTAGGCTTGTGTCACTGGGCAGCTGGCGGCTGTGCTTCCCTTTGTAGCCCTGCAAACTGTAGTATGGTTCAATCTTAGTCTTGTATTGATGCTTTACCTGTTTGATGGTTCGTCGCAGGGCATAGCGGGATTTTTTGTAAGCTTCCGAGTAAGCTTCCGGGTTAGAGTCCCGCATCTTGAAAGCGGCAGCTCTACCCTTTAGCTCAGTGCGGGTAGAGCTGCCGCTTTCCCACTGGATGACTAGGATATTTTTATAAAAATGACTCAAGTATTTCTTACTTCTACTGTATGATTCCAAATGCAGGATTCAAGTTTATTAAAGGTTATTAGAGATATACAGTGCAAACAATAAATGAGCTTAAAAAAACAAACATATTGCTTATATTATCTCAGGATAATCCTCCGAAATGTACTGTAACTCCCATACCTTATGAGCCTGGAGAGATGTTCTTATATCTAACAAGGCTGGTGGACCCAAACAACCACAACCAGTAATTACATTACAGTGAAATATTCTCCCTGGTGTATGACAACAGACTATGATTATTCTACATTTACTAAATGT
Source organism: Oncorhynchus masou masou (assembly GCF_036934945.1). NCBI lineage: Eukaryota > Metazoa > Chordata > Actinopteri > Salmoniformes > Salmonidae > Oncorhynchus > Oncorhynchus masou. The sequence goes on from NC_088238.1 coordinate 25,172,959, forward strand.
ACTGGTCATTTAGTTCAGTTTAGAACTCAGTCTGTGTGATTGACAGGAGAGATGATCAGAGGGACAAAGTTTCCATTTTTATCATTGCCAGGGCCAAGGAATGGATAGAGTTTCCCAGTGAAGCTGCAGCCAGTGAAAGAGTAGATAAGAGACCTGGCCTCCACATCATAAAAGGAGACCTGACCCTCCTCATAATCCACAAACACCCCCACCTTCTGGGGCTTTTTTCTCAGGTATAAGGGGACACGGGGGGAGGTACAGGCGGAGAACTTACATTCATCCCTTAGGACCACAGCCCAGAATCCATGAAATGGTGTCTTTGTGATCTTCTCCTTCCTGTTGATGGACTCTCTGGCCACTCCTAAAGTCCATGTAGTTTTCACCTGAACATTCACCTCATAGTAAAATCTCCCAGAGGAGAAACCCTCCTGTCCTAGGACATTTAAAGCTCTGTCAAACCTCTTTGGATTATAAGGTTTATAAAGTTGTGTGCCTCCATGTCTCACCTGTTTCCCATCTTCAGAAAGGATGAGTTTGGGATGTGCTGTATCAGGATCCAGAGTCACATCCACTGCATACTGCTGAATCCTCTTCAGTTTGACTTCAGGCAGCTTCTCCATCTGTTTATTCAGTGTCTCCTCCAGTTGAGACACAGCTCTCATCACAGTCCCCACACACAGATCACTGTGAACACTGATCTCAGACCAGTCCTTGGTGGGTGGAGGGGTGCAGAGGAATGGGAAGCTCTGTAGGAGGTGGAGGTGGTCCTCAGTGTGTGAGAGCTGCTCCACCTCAGTGCTTCTCCTCTGTAGCTCAGTGATTTCCTGCTCCAGTTCTTTAATGAACCCTTCAGCCTGCCTCTCTGTTGCTTTCAGCTTCTCCTCAATCACCTCAATGAGCTCAGCCTGACTTCTCTCAATGGAGTGAACCAGAGCAGTGAAGACCTGTACACTGTCTGATATCTCTCTCTCTGCCTCTCTCTTGCTGAGATCTACTGAGTGTTTGATCTCCTGAACCTTCTTCAGTCTCTCCTGGATCATCTGCTGCACTTCTGCCTCAGTCTTCCCCAACTGAGCCTTCCTCTCTCCATACTCTTCCTCTAGAAGGACAGTGTCATGAGTCATGTGGTCTGCTTTCAAGCACAAGACACAAAGACATGTCTGGTCACTCCTACAGAACAGCTCCAGGAGTCTCTCATGCTTCTTACACGTCCTGTCTTCCAGGTTCTCCACAGGGTTGATCAGCTTGTGTCTCTTTAAGGCTGCGACTCTCTGATGAGGCTCCAGGTGAGTCTCACAGTAAGAGGTCTGACACACCAGACAGGACTTCAGGGCCTTGAGCTTCATCCCAGTGCAGATGTCACAGGACACTTCTACTATCATGGCAGAGCATTGGTCCGGGCTGCTGGTAGCTTTCACTTCAACTGTCTGTCTGAACTGAGCAGCCATCTCAGAAATGAAAGTATTGACGAACAGATCTGGTCTCTTATCAAATGTATTTTTACACATGGGACACTGGCACAGGTCACTGGTATCCCAGTACTTTGTGATACAGGCCTTGCAGAAATTGTGTCCACATGGAATAGAGACTGGCTCAGTGAACACATCCAGACAGATAGAACACAGGAACTGCTCTTCAGACAGGAGACTGCTGGAGGTGGCCATATCTAGACAGAGACCAAAGGTGAAACCATAAACCATTTCCTGGAATCAGTCAGTTCTTGATATATTTAGCTTGAGAGTTGTTAACATTGTCTTATCTGATGATATTAATGAATGTTGATACATGATGATACAACGACACACGTCTGATAAGCGTAGATTGAAAAGTGTAACATACGTAGAATCTGCATGAATGAAACGGAAATACACACTGTAAACACAGTAAAGCTTAACTTTCCACGTCAGTCTCTCTACTCACCTGGATGTTTTTGTGGATGATATCTCTGTCCTTCCTGTTTGTGGTGTCAAAGGGTAGGAGAGTCAGTGTGTAGTCTGAATGTGTAGCTATTTAGTAGGTTTCTGAAGTGCTGGAGAGTTTGGTCCCGTAAACAATATACTGTACGTCTCTCTACTTTAGTTTCAGTTCAACTAAAGTGACGATAGTGATGCTCCTCCCCACCAGATACTGCCGTGTGATTCTCTTCCTGGAACAGTTAACCCTTTACATGGCTGAGCTGTAACTGATTCTTTTGAATTGTCATGTTGAATAAAACAGTATTAATTGACATCCCGTACCGGGAAGAAATTAAATCTACTTTCACCGCTGGTTATTAGTCGCTATGATAAAATTGGTGTAATCATTCAGATGTGTGTAAAGAGGTCGATGACAACCAGAAGGTATTGGGTCATTTGGATTTTTATTCAAAGGATTTAAGTCACATTAAAGCACATGGTACTAGTTTATCCACTTAGAAAAGAGCTGACATTAAGGGCACCTCTCCTCATGGTTCAAAGAAAGAGTGGGCAACAAATAAAGAACTCCCCATTCCACCTCCCAAACCTGCATAAAACAATCAATGTACAAAAACAAACTAAGTGGTCCGAATAGCATTAAAAATAAAGTATCCCAACCTGGTTGAAAGCTGCACTCCAAACCTTGTGGCACCTCATGACTACGTACTACATTTAGAGAACAGACTTGTACATTTACATGACAGGGTTGTGTCAACCACCACATCCCTTCCCACCCATAACAGCCCCCCTTCCAAGACCTCCTGTCTGTCTGACAATTGCCTTTGACCTTTTGACAGTGGGGTCATACACTCAGCCTATGGTTAGCCTACGGTCGGCAGGCCCGTGTCTGTGCAGTCGATGGCCGCCGCGGTCAGAGCAGGAGCAAGGCCTCGTCATGAGAACTGGATCTGCTGCACGCCAGGAATCTACAGGAGCAGACAGAGGCAATGGAGAGAACAGTCATGGATATGTCGTAATGGTCTAGTTCAAATGTCACTTACCTGTTGATATGCCGCCACTTACCTGTTGATATGAGGTGGTGTACACCATGACGTTCTGCTGTTGGCCGTCGGCTGTTATAATTCCGGCTGGCAGTTGATTCGCTGGAATGGAGGGAAGAGGACGTTACAAAACAGTCAACAGAACAAGACTATAATATGCCATTTAGCAGACGCTTTTATCCAAAGCGACATAGTAATGCCTGCATACATTTGACATATGTATGCATGACTAAAGCCTCTACTTTAGTATGAGATGACAAAATTGGGAACAGTTCTGAACCACTTACTGAAGCTATCGTCTGTAAGCTCCTCCCCCAGGCCTTCTCCCACCGACACACCTGGGATTCCCTTCTCCCCCTTCATTGCCTAGGAAACAACACATTGTGAGAGATTAAATAACATGTGATGTGCGATTGTTCATGGACACTTGGGATTGTGTGAGAGACTGTCAGAGCAGAAGAAGTGCGTTTAGTCGTACCTCTCTGAACTTCTGCAGGTAGAGTTTGAGAGGCTCCAAGTACATGTCGAATCCCAGGGTTGACATGGCAAACAGGATGTCCTCTCCGTTGATGGTCTTCCTTTTCTCCTGGTGGCAGCGCTCACTGGCCTCCGACGTGATGAAGCTGATGAACTCGCTCACACACTCCTGCACACACTCCTTGGCGTCTTTCGCTATCTGTGAGACACACACACAATTTAGGACAAAGAGGAATAGAATGAGAAGAATGTTTGTGGGTCGTATTCACTTAGCACCAAACAGGGTGGGAAAAACAGACTGAAAGCTAAGCTAACAAGCTTGCTAACTGTGTTAGTGTGTGACATTGTCACGGATTGGTTCTCATTCCATTTTTAAAACACTCAATTCGATACGGACAAAACAGGAGTGATTTAACAAAGCCTGTTCGTTTGGGAATATGCCAAAGAATAAAGGTAAGGGAGTAATGAAACGGTGACAAGGTAAATATGAGAATGAATCGGAGAGAGAGCCGGTATTTAAAGAGGATAGACAAGAATATGCACAGGTGATTAAGATGGACTAGCTGAACTTGTCCAATAAGAAAATGTTTTTTTTTCTGTTACTAAATGTTTTACAATGGTGTGCATTTATGAATACGACACCAGTCTTGCTCTCACACAGCCTACACACACACACACCATGGTTACCTTCCCGGTCTGTGGGATGCCGTTCTTCATGATGCGTGCCACGTTAGCGATGGGGAGGTAGATGTCCTGCTCCCGGAAGTTCTCTTTCATGCCCCCGTCATCATGGTCGTTCAGACTCTCCTCTCCATCATCTTCATCACACGCATTATTACGTGGAAAACATGGATCATTAGGTACTGACACTGTTGCATTGAGATGTAGAGAAAGTGATAATGTAGCTGTGGCAGCTTGGCAGTGATGTATTGTTGTCCCTGCCTTCTTGCCCTTTGTGCGGTTGTCTGTGCCCAATAATGTTTGTACCATGTTTTGTGCTGCTACCATGTTGTGTTGCTACCTTGTTATATTGTTGTCTTAGGTCTCGCTTTGTGTACTGTTGTTGTGTCTCTTGTCGTGATGTGTGTTTTGTCTTTTATATAAATCCCAGCCCCGTCCCCGCTGAAGCCCTTTTGCGTTTTGGTAGGCCGTCATTGTAAATAAGAATGTTTAACTCACTTGTCTAGTTAAATAAAACATAATGACACTACAGTAGATTTTGATTTGGGGCATATTCAATTCATAATACACTCACACCTGGTTACCCAATGAGGATTGAACTTATCAACTGATGTCTCTTACCATCTTGAGACTGGAGCACATACCCTCCTGACATGTATTCTCCAGAGATGCCTAACGTTAGCTGGGAGGCGTCGGTGGTGGAACGGTCTTCTTCCATCTGGAACAAAGGACATGGTTTGCTCAAATAGCTGAATTGTTGGAAGGCACTTACTGTTGACTGGCTAGCTAGCTAACCCGTGTCTAGTTTAGCTAGCGAACCAAGTGTTCGCCAGATTAGGTTGCTAGAAAACGGTTAGCTAGCATGTCTACCGAATTAGTTTCATTTCGCTGACCAAGTGAATGGTTGTTTGCTAAATGGGACGCTAGCAAGCTAACGTTAGCTAGCAAATGTCTCAATCGATATATAATTTCGACAAATGAAGCAATAGCTTTAGTTAGGTAGCCATTTGACCCTCACACATGTTGATTGACTAATCAACGACTATTGTTGCAACGAAACCACTCTGGATTCCTGGGTACAATTTCACGTTATCCTGTAGCCACATTGGTTGTCTCGTTGCAAGACCGCTCTGCCTGTTCTTTGTGTCGAAAACTGAGGCATTGGGGACATGGCATGATATGAGGCTAATTCATAATTTTGACTACACTTCCTGCTCTCAAACTCCTAAACGCAACAAATACAAATTAGTCAGAGACGGACATTTCCATTCGAGCTAACGAGGAATTGGTTAACAATCATTGGCCGGAGCCAGGCACAAACCTGCAATGAAGCCCTGGTTGGTTACCTTCTCAAAACGGCCGTTGGTTGGACAGAAAATGGCTGCAAAAGAACCAGTCCCAGCGCGGAGCTACGCGTCCTCCAAAAATACAGTGCACCACCTCCCCTGACCGCCAGGCGGCCGTTCTGCCAAAGTGTCACCCTCCACTAAATTACACCTAGTAAGCGGTTCTACTCAAGAGCGACCCTCCCTTCTGTGTGTGCATTTGTTACCATTTTAGTGTTTTATTAAAGAAAGCTTTGACTAATACAATGTAATGGTGATGTCATCATGCAGTATGTATGTTATGGTCCCGAGTCCGTAAGGGAGTTGAAGCGATGAGACAAGACAGTAACTACTAACAATTGGATACCACGAAATTAGGGAGAAAAAGGGGGTAATTTTATGTGTGCATATATATATATATATATATATATATATATATATATATATATATATATATATAAGAACATGGTGTTTTCATTACATAGCAGACCTAGTGCAAAATTGTATTGCATTTAACACACTTACTGATTGATTGAATATATTATTGTGTATTCACATTATTACAGTGATATTCATATCCACGCGTTTGCCTGTTATCACCACGAGTGAACATCAGCGCAGAACCTTTTGCGCATGCGTTTGTGTACTGTCCCTCTGACAGTAATCCAAAATCGGCACACTCGCTGACCGTCGAGTCAGAAATTTCAGCGAAACTATTTGGAAAAGTTGACCTCTATAACTTACTCCTTCCAGAGTCATCTAGAAGGATAGAATATGCTTGATAGAACTTTCCAACAACACTTTCCGTTGATGGGACTCATATTTTATTGAATATATTTATTTATTTACGTGTGTTGGTAAATTCATATTGTATGCTTCTCTTTGGATCATGTTTCTCTACGAAATCAGATTATTTAAAACATTATATTGACCCATCCAATATTATTTATTTATTGATAATCAAAAGTGTAATCAAAGATGGTAAAGAAATTCTGTGGTATGACGTTCACTCTGACTCATAAAGAAAATGTGCAGCTCTGATTTGATTTTATCCACCAGGTGGCTACATTGCACCAACATAAATTTAAATGAGGCAGTGCTGAACTGTATACTTCACGAGTCCCAGTCGAATTGATTAACATAATATCATAAACTACAGAGACAGAGTGAGAGTATTAGGATCCATACTAGGTACAGAGACAGAGAGTGGGTATTAGGGTCCATACTAGTCATACAGTAAGCATTAGCTGTTTGATATTTCCATTAGAGAAGGAAATTAGGCTAAATCTCGACCTTGAGCACAACGAGACTTCTTTGAAGTGTGCTTTTTTGTCTCTCTGGGTGAATATTAGCACACCACATGTATAATTCCTCCAATAACCCCTGAGAAAATGTGTCACCTCATTTCACTCTGAATTTGAAAGACATTATGCTCTCTTAAAAAAAATAATCTTTAAAAGGATTTAACATTTCAGTCTACGGGTGTTTCTATCAAAGTTGGTGCAGGCAGTGTGGAAACGAGAATTATGTTGTGTCCACATAGGTTTTTGCAACCTTTCAGATATTGTTATAGGAGCTCTTCTATTGCAACAGTATACATGTCTGATCCATAGTGGGTTGGAATTAGATCGGCATGTGGTCTCAGAGTGAAACATATTGAAGGGGTGTAAAAATACAAGTTAGGGCATTTTTCAACAAACATTTGCATTTGCATCAGCAGAAGCAAAGACCATTGTACCGTTTGTACCTAGTATGGACCCTAATACTCTCTCTCTCTGTCTCTGTACCTAGTATGGACCCTAATACTCTCTCTCTGTCTCTACCCTCTCTCCTATAGGCATATGAGGTGGAGGACCTGACTGCCACAGACATCCCCTGACTGCTCTGTGCGTCCAGATCAAAGATGTATGGCAAGCACATCAGCAACAAATCCCATATTGGAGCATCAATGTAGGGTGACTAAGCCTGTCCCACTGAGGACAGGGTTATATCTCTCCAGTCGAGACCCATTCCAGCCTGGACTGGTTATAGGTCAGAGAGCGGCCAAGATCCAACCCTGTGTCTGTTTACCATTAGGACTGTTTTGAGTCTCTGTGGTTATATAGCATGTGTATATCAGGGCTCTTCAACCTAGTTTCTTGAGAGCTACTCTACCATCCTGTAGGTTTGCTTTCCAACCCCAGCAGTCTCTCCTCCTAGGTCTGAGGAGCACACAAGAGACTGGTCTGTCTTGCGGCAGAGAGACATGGATCAAGCCAGGCTGCCCTGTGGACAGTATGACTATGACCTGCTGGTCATTGGAGGGGGGTCTGGAGGCCTGGCTGTGGCCAAGGTGGGTCACTACTACTACTCAACACCTACAGTGCTGTCTGTCTGTGTCTCTTCATGTCTGTCACTGATCTACCACCCTCTTTATGAATCTGTCTCACCTTCTCTTCTAGTCTTGCTCTTTTTTTTGTGAGGAATTGTTATTTTAATTCAGTTTCAAATTCAGAGAAACTCATTAATAACAATTATTTGAGTTTAATCCATCTTCCCCTGCAGTTTTTCTTAATGATCCTTCTATGTCAGTTTGAATCTCTTTTTCTCCTTTCTGGGATTTGCAACCTTCTTCAAAGGTCAGATATTCCATCTCTCCACCTGTAGTCAACCTGCATAAAGCTGTGTTAACCCCAATTGGCTGTGAGCCAGCCTACACACACTAACCTGTTTCATCAGCAGTCATCTGATCTGGCCAATGCTCACAGTGTGCCCAAGCATACTGTGATAATTATCATATAAATAGATTTTATGCTAATGGCATGAGCTGTTATATTCTGAAAACCCAGAGGTCACTGAAAATGAGAGGAAGGAACTTGGGGTGTGGGATTTTACTTTATCCGACTGACACCCCTCACCCACTTCTCTGTCTGTATTCCCCCTTTCTTTCCCCCCTTTTCTCTTTCAGGAAGCTGCTGGCTTTGGGAGGAGGGTGCTGGTCCTTGACTTGGTGGCTCCCACCCCTGAAGTCACTAAATGGGGTGCGTGATGCAGACAGTGTTTTCATCATATTGCTTATTCCTTTATTACATAATGTCATTTTCTGAGTGGTTATTGACTTTCGCTGTCCGCCAGGTCTAGCTGGTTCCAGTGTGAACGTGGGCAGTATTCCCAGGAAGCTCCTGCACCAAGCCTCCCCTATGGGAAAAGCCATCCAGGATGCCCGGTAGTACGGCTGGAAGTTTGAGGAACGGGGTGAGAGTTGTAGAGGGTCTGGGGCATCAGTTACAGTGCATGATATGTATTTGGGGCATCAGTTACAGTGCATGATATGTATTTGGGGCATCAGTTACAGTGCATGATATGTATTTGGGGCATCAGTTACAGTGCATGATATGTATTTGGGGCATCAGTTACAGTGCATGATATGTATTTGGGGCATCAGTTCCATTATAGTCTAAATATGTATTTTGTTCCATTGAATCAATATTGAATGTGTGTGTTAGTTATCATTCCGACAAATGTTATCTTTAGTTATTTGCGTCCTATCCAGAGTTTAAATGCTAGTCGTTGATTTGTGTTGCTACGTGTTCATATGGTCTGTTGCTATGTGTTATTATGGTCTGTAGTGTCCCATGGCTGGGGTGAAATGGTGCAGGCGGTACAACAACATGTGAAGTCTGTGAGCTTCGAGCTGAGGAGGGAGCTGAGGGACAGTGACGTCCCCTACCTGAACACCCATGGAGAGATACTGGTGCCACACACTGTACAGGTCAGCATGGGGGAGGGGCTTCTGGACAGGTGAGAATAATGGGAGTAGAGGGAGGTCTGGACAGTTGAACAGGGTGGTGGTGGGTGTTGTGTACAGCTAAGCATGAGGAAGCAGTTTGGATACGGGACTTCAAGCAAGGATTCTCTGTGTTTCCTCATGTGATTTCGATAGTAACGGCTCTGGTCAGTGACGTCATGTCACTCTTTGGCTGTTATCCAATCAGGCAACAGATGTCAACGGGAGGAGGACCTATCACACAGCAGAGACACTTGTCATTGCCGTGGGAAATAGGGAACAATACCTGATCATACCTGGAGACAGAGAGCACTGCATCACCAGGTTAGCATGCACACACACACACACACACACACACACACACACACACACACACACACACACACACACACACACACACACACACACACACACACACACACACACACACACACACACACACACACACACACACACACACACACACACACACACACACACCACAAACATAGAAGGAACATCTCTACCAACGGTCCTCTCACTCTCATTTCTCTCCCACTCTCTTCCCCAGTGATGACTTGTTCTCTCTGTCCCCACTCCCCTGGGCGGACCCTGGTTGTGGGGGGATCCAGTGAGGGACTGGAGTGTGCTGGCTTCCTGTCTGGTCTGGGGTTAGAGGTCACCGTCCTGGTGCGGTCACACCTGGTACCTGGGTTTGGCCACAAAAGGGTGCAGAAAATCGAGAACCACATGCTGGTCCACGGGGTCAAGTTCCTCCATCACACTTACTAAGGTACAGTGGCTGGCGTTGAAGTGTTACGGTGTCAAATATTGAGGAATTGCAAATAATGTGGTGTTTGTATATATATATATATATCTGTTAGGTTGAGCAGATTGAAGCAGGCAGTCTTAAAGTGACTGCTGTCTCCACTGATGGGAGGGAGACTATAAAATGCTGGGGTTTTACATCTACATTTTAAACATTTAGCAGACTTACAGTAGTGAGTGCATATATTTTTTGTCCTGGGCACCTGTGGGAATTGAACCCACAACCCTTGCGTTGCAAGCACCATGCGCTACCAACTGAGCCACACAGTCGCTAACTTAACACACTATTAGTTTTGCATTATAACAAGCCAGTTTTAATAACATTATATGTGTGTCAGCAGGTACCGCTGGCTGTAGGAAGAGACACCTGTACCAGTGACATTGGTCTTGACCATGTTGGGGTTAAATACAATCAGGAGTGACGACAATGTGACCATCCTGCTTTTTACACTTCTTTCTGTTTGTTTGGATGACAAATTAATATGTGTGTGTGCATTTATGGCTCCATCCAGCAGGACTGGCAAGATCTCTGTGAATGAGAAGGAGCAGAGCAGTGTGGGATATGTGTATGCAATTGGGGCGGTACAGGAGGGTCGTCCATTGACCACAGCCCTCTCCATGCAGGCAGGACGACTCCTGGCCCGCAGGCTCTACTGAGGGCACAGTACAACGGTACGGAGACAAATCAAATCAAATCAAATCACATTTTATTTGTCACATACACATGGTTAGCAGATGTTATTGCGAGTGTAGCGAAATGCTTGTGCTTCTAGTTCCGACAATGCAGTAATAACCAACAAGTAATCTAACTAACAATTCCAAAACTACTGTCTTATACACACACGTGTAAGGGGATAAAGAATATGTACATAAAGATATATGAATGAGTGATGGTACAGAGCAGCATAGGCAAGATGCAGTAGATGTATCGAGTACAGTATATACATATGAGATGAGTATGTAAACAAAGTGGCATAGTTAAAGTGGCTAGTGATACATGTATTACATAAAGATGCGGTAGATGATATAGAGTACAGTATATACGTATACATACGAGATGAATAATGTAGGGTATGTAAACATTATATTAGGTAGCATTGTTTAAAGTGGTTAGTGATATATTTTACATAATTTCCCATCAATTCCCATTATTAAAGTGGCTGGAGTTGAGTCAGTGTGTTGGCAGCAGCCACTCAATGTTAGTGGTGGCTGTTTAACAGTCTGATGGCCTTGAGATAGAAGCTGTTTTTCAGTCTCTCGGTCCCAGCTTTGATGCACCTGTACTGACCTCGCCTTCTGGATGATAGCGGGGTGAACAGGCAGTGGCTCGGGTGGTTGTTGTCCTTGATGATCTTTTTGGCCTTCCTGTAACATCTGGTGGTGTAGGTGTCCTGGAGGGCAGGTAGTTTGCCCCCGGTGATGCGTTTTTCAGACCTCACTACCCTCTGGAGAGCCTTACGGTTGTGGGTGGAGCAGTTGCCGTACCAGGCGGTGATGCAGCCCACCAGGATGCTCTCGATTGTGCATCTGTAGAAGTTTGTGAGTGCTTTTGGTGACAAGCCGCATTTCTTCAGCCTCCTGAGGTTGAAGAGGCGCTGCTGTGCCTTCTTCACGATGCTGTCTGTGTGGGTGGACCAATTCAGTTTGTCTGTGATGTGTATGCCGAGGATCTTAAAACTTACTACCCTCTCCACTACTGTTCCATCCATGTGGATAGGGGGGTGTTCCCTCTGCTGTTTCCTGAAGTCCACAATCATCTCCTTAGTTTTGTTGACGTTGAGTGTGAGGTTATTTTCCTGACACCACACTCCGAGGGCCCTCACCTCCTCCCTGTAGGCCGTCTCGTCGTTGTTGGTAATCAAGCCTACCACTGTTGTGTCGTCCGCAAACTTGATGATTGAGTTGGAGGCGTGTGTGGCCACGCAGTTGTGGGTGAACAGGGAGTACAGGAGAGGGCTCAGAACGCATCCTTGTGGGGCCCCAGTGTTGAGGATCAGCGGGTTGGAGATGTTGTTGCCTACCCTCACCACCTGGGGGCGGCCCGTCAGGAAGTCCAGTACCCAGTTGCACAGGGCGGGGTCGACACCCAGGGTCTCGAGCTTGATGACGAGCTTGGAGGGTACTATGGTGTTAAATGCCGAGCTGTAGTCGATGAAGTTATCACATAGGTACATAGGTATTCCTCTTGTCCAGATGGGTTAGGGCAGTGTGCAGTGTGGTTGAGATTGCATCGTCTGTGGACCTATTTGGGCGGTAAGCAAATTGGAGTGCGTCTAGGGTGTCAGGTAGGGTGGAGGTGATATGGTCCTTGACTAGTCTCTCAAAGCACTTCATGATGACGGAAGTGAGTGCTACAGGGCGGTAGTCGTTTAGCTCAGTTACCTTTGCTCTCTTGGGAACAGGAACAATGGTGGCCCTCTTGAAGCATGTGGGAACAGCAGACTGGGATAGGGATTGATTGAATATGTCCGTAAACACACCAGCCAGCTGGTCTGCGCATGCTCTGAGGGCGCGGCTGGGGATGTCGTCTGGGCCTGCAGCCTTGCGAGGGTTAACACGTTTAAATGTTTTACTCACCTCGGCTGCAGTGAAGGAGAGTCCGCATGTTTTCATTGCAGGCCGTGTCAGTGGCACTGTATTGTCCTCAAAGCGGGCAAAAAAGTTATTTAGTCTGCCTGGGAGCAAGACATCCTGGTCCGTGACGGGGCTGGTTTTCTTTTTGTAATCCGTGATTGACTGTAGACAGGGACTGGGGTTAAGACCAGGATTACATTTACAGTGCCTTGCGAAAGTATTCGGCCCCCTTGAACTTTGCGACCTTTTGCCACATTTCAGGCTTCAAACATAAAGATATAAAACTGTATTTTTTTGTGAAGAATCAACAACAAGTGGAACGACATTTATTGGATATTTCAAACTTTTTTAACAAATCAAAAACTGAAAAATTGGGCGTGCAAAATTATTCAGCCCTCTTAAGTTAATACTTTGTAGCGCCACCTTTTGCTGCGATTACCGCTGTAAGTCGCTTGGGGTATGTCTCTATCAGTTTTGCACAGCGAGAGACTGAAATGTTTTCCCATTCCTCCTTGCAAAACAGCTCAAGCTCAGTGAGGTTGGATGGAGAGCATTTGTGAACAGCAGTTTTCAGTTCTTTCCACAGATTCTCGATTGAATTCAGGTCTGGACTTTGACTTGGCCATTCTAACACCTGGATATGTTTATTTTTGAACCATTCCATTGTAGATTTTGCTTTATGTTTTGGATCATTGTCTTGTTGGAAGACAAATCTCCGTCCCAGTCTCAGGTCTTTTGCAGACTCCATCAGGTTTTCTTCCAGAATGGTCCTGTATTTGGCTCCATCCATCTTCCCATCAATTTTAACCATCTTCCCTGTCCCTGCTGAAGAAAAGCAGGCCCAAACCATGATGCTGCCACCACCATGTTTGACAGTGGGTATGGTGTGTTCAGGGTGATGAGCTGTGTTGCTTTTACGCCAAACATAACGTTTTGCATTGTTGCCAAAAAGTTCAATTTTGGTTTCATCTGACCAGAGCACCTTCTTCCACATGTTTGGTGTGTCTCCCAGGTGGCTTGTGGCAAACTTTAAACAACACTTTTTATGGATATCTTCAAGAAATGGCTTTCTTCTTGCCACTCTTCCATAAAGGCCGGATTTGTGCAATATACGACTGATTGTTGTCCTATGGACAGAGTCTCCCACCTCAGCTGTAGATCTCTGCAGTTCATCCAGAGTGATCATGGGCCTCTTGGCTGCATCTCTGATCAGTCTTCTCCTTGTATGAGCTGAAAGTTTAGACGGACGGCCAGGTCTTGGTAGATTGGCAGTGGTCTGATATTCCTTCCATTTCAATATTATTGCTTGCACAGTGCTCCTTGGGATGTTTAAAGGTTGGGAAATCTTTTTGTATCCAAATCCGGCTTTAAACTTCTTCACAACAGTATCTCGGACCTGCCTGGTGTGTTCCTTGTTCTTCATGATGCTCTCTGCGCTTTTAACGGACCTCTGAGACTATCACAGTGCAGGTGCATTTATACGGAGACTTGATTACACACAGGTGGATTGTATTTATCATCATTAGTCATTTAGGTCAACATTGGATCATTCAGAGATCCTCACTGAACTTCTGGAGAGAGTTTGCTGCACTGAAAGTAAAGGGGCTGAATAATTTTGCACGTCCAATTTTTCAGTTTTTGATTTGTTAAAAAAGTTTGAAATATCCAATAAATGTCGTTCCACTTCATGATTGTGTCCCACTTGTTGTTGATTCTTCACAAAAAAATACAGTTTTATATCTTTATGTTTGAAGCCTGAAATGTGGCAAAAGGTCGCAAAGTTCAAGGGGGCCGAATACTTTCGCAAGGCACTGTATGTATTCTATGTCTGATGTCCTTTATTATTTATTATTGTTGTTTGCACTGTCGAGAAAGAACCTGCAAGAAAGCATTTCATTGGACGATAGCATGCGTAACCAACCCGTACAGTGTGTGAGTATGTATGTGTTCTGTCACCTCCACAGGAGCATGTGGTATTGTCTCCATGTGATGGGGCCCAGCGCAGGGGAGGTGTTCCAGGGCTTTGCTGTGGCTCTGAGGTGTGGTCTCATCAAACAGCAGCTGGACACCCCTGTGGGACTCCACCCTGTTTGTGCCCAGGTCATTACGCCAGTTTCTTTACCTCTCCATTGCAATAACTAATGTATGGTGAACAATCTGGCACAAAATGGCCGCCGTACATTATCAAAAGTCCAGCGGTCCCAGATCAACTGTCTCTGATGGTTTGCTTGCTGCTAATGCTCCCTGTGTGAATTATTCATAGACTTACATTACAAACCACATCACACACAGTCCATTTCCTATAAGCTAATACAGGATGGAGCCCTCAGCCCAATGTTCTGCTGGGCTGCTTTTCACTCTCCTGACACTTTGAAAACTTTCTTGAGACTTCAATAAACAGTTTAGTGGAGTTTGTAGAAAACTTTAGTTTCGAACAGCAGGGAAGATGGGGTTTGAGAAGTGTGATGTGGCACATTAATGGCTCACAGAGGTTTTATAACAGTAGTGCTGGGTGGGGGGGTTTTTGTTTGGAAACTGTCTGAACTTCGCACACACACGTTTTCTCTCTCTTGAAAGGATGTTGAGTCTGTGTTGTTAAATAGTTATTAATTGTGTGTCTCTCCCTCAGGTGTTGACCAACCTGACAGTAACTCAGCGTGCCACTGATGCCATGATGGTCAGAGGGAACTCCTAACGTTAGCCCCCTGCTGTTAATGACGGTTGCCTGTCAGAACATCCTTGTTGAGTGACGGGCAGCAGGGCAGCTATCAACCGTCCAATGACATCTGAGTCCGGAGCCTGGTTGACAGGTGGGCGGGGACTGACACTGCTGCTGCTGGCCCTAGACACTGGGGTCACTTCCTGTTTACATGTTTTTTTTTCTCTTTTAAACTCTTTCTTTTGCCATATTAATTAACCAAACTTTGATATTAACTTGCGGAGGCACCTCTGACACCGTTCAGCTGTGAACTCTGCAGCCCATATGAATACTCATTAGTCTGTGATTGTACTGACTTTTAAACTGTCAGTGATTGTACTGACAGTTTAATGGCTGCTGAGTAGCAATAAAGCCCTGTTTGAGCATTTAAATACTGCAGAAACACAGTTTATGCTTTTATGCAGGGTTCTGTACCTATGGACTGAAGGGATTTAAGTGCCGTAATGTAATGAACAGATCGAGATTAAAGTATTATCAGAGTTAAGAAATATGAATTAATAAAATGCTCTTACTTTTAATGAAGGTAAGTGGTTCTCACTAGGCCCCCCCGGGTAACCTAAGACTACAATCTCTCTGTCTTTTTCTCTCTCCCTCGCTACCTCCATTTTGTCATTCTCTCTGTCTCAGTTCTGCAGGACATAGTGACAGACTTAGACACTGTGATGAATATTCACAGGGATCATTAATAAGGTCTCCCATACTAATGAGGAGGAGGGACAGGGACAAGAGGCTACAACACCTAGAATGATAGAGAACCCCCCCCCCCCGCCCCATGTGCATGTATGTGTTTGTGCTGCATCTCTCTCTTTAATGCAGACCCCTCTCTTTTATGCAGACACTTTTTTATCTGTCAGCACATAATCACCGGTATGTCCCCGTGGAACATTGTAGAGGCATGCTTCACTAACTATTAGTTCTGCTTGAGGAAGACATGTTTTATTACTGCTTACAGTACAGCTTGTCCTCTAGACAACCGTGCTGTTTATTCCTTATGCAGACACATTGAGCATTCAGAGACTGAGACTGATGTACCAATAAAGGGAAAGTACACCAGTCTACAAACGCTATTAGAATATAATTAGGTCAATAGAAGGAAAACGGAACAGTGTCTGTCTGGAGATGTATTTGATATCACCCAGAACAAGTTATTAGGGATACCATTCAGCTATGTCTCCAAATGTCCCAGTTATAATCATATAACGATACATTGATTCAAAATTTTGTCACTTTGTTTTGGGATCTTTTCAGAAGGTATTTCCTTTGGTTTTTAGAATAGATCACTGTGGACATGCTCAATAAAGCCCCATGATGAAGGTGTCCTAATACCCATAAAACCTAGCGGTCAAACAGGAAAACGTCTCCAAATGTTTTCCCACCATTCATTTTTTCCATTGGGGATTTTTAGAAACAATTCAAATAAGGGCTGTGTTTCATGTAGGCTTACCATGGTGTGATGATAACCATATACATCTCTCTCGAACAAGCCTCACATTTTTAGCAAAAAAATAATACACTTTTGTTTAGGGGGGCTTGCCTGTTTTGCATGTTATTTTGGCATTCATATGTGTCACATATCAGTTTGCTAACAATGTAAAATATAAATTCAGTGGGGCAAAAAAAGTATTTAGTCAGCCACCAATTGTGCAAGTTCTCCCACTTAAAAAGATGAGAGAGGCCTGTAAATTTTCATCATAGGTACACTTCAACTATGACAGACAAAATGAGGGGAAGAAAATCCAGAAAATCACATTGTAGGATTGTTAATGAATGTATTTGCAAATTATGGTTTGTCACCATTTTAGTGCAATGAATGTATTGTTTAGTGTTGTGCTGTGCTGTGCAGTGGCTTTGCTGGCATGCATAATTAGTTTACTTTTTAAATTTGTTTTCCCCACCAAGATTTACATGCTAAAATTGCCACTGATGATGACTCACACTGTGGTACTCAATGGCAGGGTTTCCCAAACTCAACCCCCCTCCCAGGTGCAGGTCTTGGTTTTTGCCCTAGCAATACACAGCTGATTCAAATAATCAAAGCTTGATGATGAGTTGATCATTTGAATCAGCTGTGTAGTGCTAGGGCAAAAACCCAAACTCTTTTCTGTGGCCACTTTGAGAAATATATCTGTCTACCATTGACACTAGGTGGTGCTATAATAACCATACCCATAGATTGAGGAATTAGCACATCGGTATAACGAATCCTTCTATGGCCTCTGCAAGACTGGCAAGGCAACGTCCAACGGGTAAAATGTGTCAATTTTAGCCATGTCATATTCAGGTAATACAAATATATTCAATTCATAACTCTCACTAGCCTGATTTGACAACATTATTTGATTGAAATTCAATTAACTCAATTGATTGGTGTGGATTTAAAATATCTAAATATGGTATTCCCATCACTGGACTTGAACAAGAACCATATATCTAATCTATAGATGCGGGCAATTCAATAAGCTACGCACATTTACTCACAAACTGATCCACAAACCATTTTCATACAAGAACGCCGGTTTGTACAGTAGCCTACGTTATGTAATCTCTGTTATAATGAACAGTTTCACCATGTCTGTGTTATGTCAGCAGCATCGATCTAGTTCTGTTAGTGTTCGCCTGTTCTTGGTGTGAGAGGAATGTAAATGAATCCACACAGTACTTCTCTTACACAGTCACTCACTCAGATGGTGATAATTCATCTTTACATAAATAATCTTATTACAAGGGGGAAACACTTATATATATTTAGGCACATACAAAAATAAATATATAGCAATGTGGTGTAACACCATTAATTTCTCAGTGTGCGACATGAGATAGCGGTTTTGTTTTACACGTCTCTGTTGCTCATCGCGTTTGGGCGCGCTCATTTTCTGTTGCAAGAGGGGGCAGAATAGTTGTCTTGCTTCCCCTGTAGTTTAGGAGGTAGGTACGAATAGTACAGTCCAGAGCGAAAGCATTGAGCTCATTGAGTAGCGGACAATTGCAGTGAGTGTCACCATCAGTACCACAACCGCACGACAAGCCCCGGTGCTCAGACCGACCTACCGACCTACACACAGAAAATCCGCCACAGTCATTCCCTGACAGCCATGAAACAGACTCTGCTCGAGCTGATGAGGATGAGCAGAATATGCCGGATGGTACTCGCCACTTGTTTGGGATCTTTTATTCTGGTCATCTTTTATTTCCAAAGTATGTTCCAACCAGGTAGGTAGGGTCTCTGTCTCTCTCGAATTTGTTGTGTGTTGTGTTCATTGATCTGTGACGTCCTGCCCATGGCCCACTCTGTTGTGGCATGTTGATATCGATGTATTTGTTGACAATGTTGAATCATGCATTTTATAAACAATGACAAGGTTGTAACTGCCCCATCTATCCATCCTGTGTAATCGAGGTTGGGAAATAATGTGTTGCCAGTTTTAGGTCAAACACTATCGCATAGATTGTGCGTTTATGCAATTGATCGTATAGGCTATTGTGCCAGAGTCAGTAATCTCTTGGGAAACGAGCACGGCATGTGTGTTTTGAGATTGCGGTACGCATCGCCTGTAGTCACGGGCGTTCTCGCTGGTATGGATGGATTCTTTTTGTCTCTCTCCAGTCAGTTTGGCTGAAGTCGACCCAGTGCCACTGCCACGGCACCGTTCGGCCGCAGCAGTACAGTATAGGCTCTGTACCATGAATCAAAGAGCCCTGATTTCAGACGCGCAAGGATCACACTGTACAAACAGCAAAATGCCTCAATATTGACCTACAACAAGTTTACAGTAACGCGAAATTATTTCTGAGCAACTGTGTGACGCTGTTAAATTCCTCCCATGACTGAAACTGTTTAATTTGAGCTCCTGTTCCATGCCATGGTCCAGGATCAGAGAGGTGACAAAAATACACTTTTTTAGAAAGGGATATAAAATAATGATATGTAAGTGACGTATGAGAGAGAAAAAAAGTGTGATTTAATTACCTCATTAATTTTGAATACATTGGCTATGCTTTATTTTAATGTGGCCACGTCTCTATTTGCGGTAGTAGGGAATATAGTGATGTAAATAATAATAACAGGATGTTGTGCCATGTAGAATTTTCCCAGCCAAAGTGACCGTATTATTGTTAAAGGGGATTTTGCAGTAATACTTTATTCGTTCCCCTCCTTTGATTCAAAGTTGTGTCCGAAAAGTGAATGGATTTTTTTTGAAAGGAAGGGGAATATCAGCGAATGCATTGTACTACAGAGGAACCAAGTACGATGCGTAAAACTCAAATTGCCACGCCGTACTTCCACATAATTTGGTTGAATTTCTGAGTCCCCGGTTGTGAGTCATCGATGTAGCCTACACCAGCGACGGGGCTCTCATCACTAGCCTACTGCACCGTAATGCGTGTCTTCCCTATTCTGTTAATCAAACATCACCGTGGAAACTGCCCCAATATATGTGCGTTAGTGCGCACACAGATACTTGGGCATGTGGAGAAATGCTTTCCAGCGGCGATGCATGCCTCCCCCGCGACATTCTGTAGATCCACAAAGACAAAAGGCTGAGGGGGTTGCTATAGGGAGCCTCTCCCAGGCATAGGGGTATAGGCATGCATGGACCTATCTCGTTTTAGAAGAGGGGACATCTGAAAGTGTTGCATGTAATTGTTTTTGAAGAATACATGTCAGACATGTGAGAAAAAGCCCTGTGTAAGATGGTGTGTGTGTGTGTCAGTGGTGGTGGAGCAGATGTGTGGTGTGTTTAAAGGTAGTGAGGTTGTGTTTGGGAGTATGAAGCGATTATGTGGGTGAGACCAGGGATTGACATTAAGGGTTGCCCTATTGCCAGAGGCAAGTGAACTGAGTGGTCTGGCAAATTAAGCCTGACTGAGGTTGCCGGCAGGTGAACCAAACTGTACGCTATTCCAGTAGCCTAAAACTGTTCTGTCTGGTTCCTGCCCATTGCTTAAGTGAATAATGGACAATGTCTGACATTTCGGTGTGTATCTGTGCTTATTTCTCTCTCTCTTGACCACCCCTCCCCCCACTCACATACACAATACAGCCTAAGAACATGACAGACTGAACCCCTCTGGTCTTCCCGTAGCACTTCACGGCACACGGAAGTCCGAGGAGTGTTCCTCTGGTTCCGGAATGTTAGACTGCCTGGGAATCCCGTCTCGCCCCCCTGTGCAAACTCTCACCTCGTTTACAGGCCCCTTGGGGTCACAACCTTTAAACCAGACAGTGGAGAGAGACTCCTCATCTGGGGCTCGACACACTCACATGCACACACACACACACACTTGCTCACATGCGCGCACGGCAGCAAACGTGCACACTCTGGAAACACTCCAGTGAAAGTGTTCTTCAAAGAGACAGATCCAGCTTGATTCAGAGTCCGTTGAGCTCAGTTGAAGCTTTGTGCCTCTGATAGTTTCATTCAATGTCTGTGTGAGGTTGCCTTCCACTGCAGGCGTCTGTTTAAAGGCATTAGGACTGGGACCAAAGTAGCAGCAGCAGCTAATATGTCTGTTTTGTTTCGTCAGTATTCTTTGGGTGAGAGGTGCCAGGGGGTATTTTGGAGAGACTGGGCATGACTGTCCGTGTGTGTGTTCGTGTGCGTGTTTATACTGGGACTCTGTTCAGTGTATTTTCTCGGCTGTGTGTGAGTGGTGACCTGGTTGTGCACTCTGGCCTCAGTCACACACTCACGTTTCACATCCCCCATAATGCACCAGTGTGTCCAGACTAGAGCAGCCGAGCATGGACAGTGACATGGCTCACTGACCTAATTTGGAACCCAGCTGAATTTTTGGGTAAGATTTCCATAGCGACGGACCTCAAAGAGAGCTAGGGGAGGGGGAAAAGGGGGGTATGAGGCAGTCAGATGGAGTTTAGCGGAAAAGACTTGATCAAGAATGAGATGGACAAAGCCTCTGGTGGAATTTATTTGGGAAACTCAAAACTCCTTACTGCTTGCTACCCCGGGACAGTAATGTAGGGTGGAACTGATACTTTGGGGAAGACGGCTGATTTGCAGACTGTGGTTACCTCATCCATAATCACTGGAGTTTGATGATAGAATCATTGACTTACATTCTAGAGCTCTACAGTGTCTCCCTTTGTGCATAGGAATTCAATGGCTTTTATCCCTTTTGTGGGAATTCTAGAGTTCTTGTCCCTGTTTCTGTGAATGTGTTTTAGAACGGTCTCTTTCTGTGCGGTGGAATTCTCCAGCACAAAAGCTTCTTGATGTTTTCCTGTACAGAGAAGAGATGACCTGGAGTAATAAAACAAGATTCTTTCTCTCCCTATATCTGCCTCAGTCTCTCTCTCTCTCTCTCAAAATTAAATTCAATTGGGTTTATTGGCATGGGAAACACGTTTACATTGCCAAAGCAAATGGAATAGACAATAAACAAAAGGGAAATGAACAAGGGAAACACTAGTAAATATTACACTCACAAAAGTTTTCAAATTATATAGACATTTCAAATGTTATATTATTGGCTTTGTACAGTGTTGTAACAATGTGCAAGTGGTTGAAGTATGAAAGGGGAAATACATAAACAGATGATTATAGGTAGTAGTTACAATGTTGTTTGTGCTCCACTGTTTCCTCTTTTCTCACGGCAATTGGCCATAAATCTTGCTGCTGTGACTGCACACTGCGGTATTTCTCCTAACAGATATGGGAGTTTGTCAATGTTTGATTTGTTTTCAAATTCGTTGTGGGTCTATAATCTGTGGGAAATATGTGTCTCTAATGGGGTCATTTAATGCGGCCTCTCTCAATAGCAAGGCTATGCTCACTGAGTCTGTACATAGTCAAGGATTTTCTTAATTTAGGGTCAGTCACGGTGGTCAGGTATTCTTTATTTTTTATTTATTTTTTATTTTACCTTTATTTAACCAAGCAAGTCAGTTAAGAACAAATTCTTATTTTCAATGACGGCCTGGAAACAGTGGGTTAACTGCCTGTTCAGGGGCAGAACGACAGATTTGTACCTTGTCAGCTTCCGGTTACTAGTCCAACACTCTAACCACTAGGCTACCCTGCCACCCCATTCTGCCACTGTGTACACTCTGTTTAGGGCCAGATAGTGTTCCAATTTACTTTGTTTTTTGGTTGACTCTTTCCGTGTCAAATGGTTATGTTTTTTGCTTTCTCTTAATTTGGTCGGGTCTAAATGGGTTTGTATCCTGGGGCTCTGTGGGGTCAGTTTGTGTTTGTGAACAGAGGTATGTATAGGTTTTTGTTCGATCTAGGGCAACGGTGTTTAGAGGGAATTTGTATTTGTGGTCCTGGCAAGTGGACGTTTTTGGAACACCATTATTTTTGTTTTACATAGATTTACTGTCAGGGCCCAGGTCTGTCTGGGCCCAGGTCTGACAGAATCTATGAAGAAGATCTAGGTGCTGCTGTAGACATTTGACTTCAGATTCTAGTAGGGTGAGGCCGGATGCTGTAGACTGTTCTCGTACCCTCGACAATTCGTTGATATATATATATATATATATATATATATATATATATGTTGAAGAGGGTGAGGCTCAAGTTGCATCCCTTTTTCACCCTACGTCCCTCTGGAAAGAAATGTGTGTTTTTTTGCCAATTTTAACCGCCGCTTGTTGTATGTGTACATGGATTTTATAATGTTGTATGTTTTTCCCAACACCACTTTCCATCAATTTGTATAGCAGACCCTCATGCCAAATTAAGTGAAAAGCTTTTTTGAATTCAACAAAGCATGAGAAAACTTTGCCTTTGTTTTGGTTTGTTTGTCAATTAGGGTGTGCAGGGTGAATATGTGGTCTGTCGTATGGTAATTTGGTAAAAAGCCAATTTGACATTTGCTCAGTACATAGTTTTCACTGAGGAAATGTACAAGTCTGCTGTTAATGATAATGCAGAGAATTTTCCTAAGGTTGCTGTTGACGCATGTCCCGTGGTAGTTATTGGGGTGAAATTTGTCTCCACTTTTGTGGATTGGGGTGATCAGTCCTCTGTTCCAAATACTGGGGAACATGCCAGAGCTGAGAATGATGTTGAAGAGTTTAAGTATAGCCAATTGAAATTTGTGGTCTGTATATTTGATCATTTCATTGAGGATACCAACAACACCATAGGCCTGTTTGGGTTGGAGGGTTTGTGTTTTGTCCTGTTGTTCAATGTAATTGGAGAATCCAGTGGGTTCTGTTAGTCTTTAATAGTTGATTCTAAGATTTGTATTTGATCATGTACAGTACTTTTTTGCTGTTTGTTCTTTGTTATAGAGCCAAAAAGATTGGAGAAATGGTTTACTCATACATCTCCATTTCGGATAGATAATTTTTTATGTTGTTGTTGTTTATTTAGTGTGTCACAATTTTCTCAGAAGTGGTTAGATTCTATGGATTCTTCAATGACATTGAGCCGATTTCTGACGTGCTGTTCCTTCTATTTCTTTTGTTTGAGGGATTCACCATAGTGATGGTGTAGGCTCAGGTTTTCTGGGGCTCTAGTTTTGGTTAGATAGGTTTCTCAGTATATTTGTTAGGTTTTTGCATTCTTCATCAAACCATTTGTCATTGTTGTTAATTTTCTTAGGTTGTCTGCTTTCAATTTTTAGATTTGATAGGGAAGCTGAGATGTCAAATATACTGTTTAGATTTTCTACTGCCAAGTTTTCTACTGCCACACACTATTACAGTGAAACGTTTTGTCCAGGAAATTGTCTAAAAGGGATTGAATTTGTTGTTGCCTAATTGTTTTTTGGTAGGTTTCTACACTACTTTCCTCCCACCTATATAATTTCTTAATATTGTGCAGTTCCTTTGGCTTTGCTGCCTCATGATTGAGTATTGCTCTGTTCAAGTAGACTGTGATTTTGCTGTGGTCTGATAGGGGTGTCAGTGGGCTGACTGTGAACGCTCTGAGAGTCTCTGGGTTGAGGTCAGTGATAAGTAATCTACAGTAATACTGCCAAGGGATGAGCTGTAGGTGTACCTACCATAGGAGTCCCCTCGAAGCCTACCATTGACTATGTACAGACCCAGCGTGCGACAGAGCTGCAGGAGTTGTGACCCGTTTTTGTTGGTTGTTTTGTCATAGTTGTGTCATAGTTGTGGGAGGGAATGCTGTCACCTCCATGTAGATGTTTGTCACTCTGTGTGCTAAGAGTGTCGGGTTCTTATCTAGTTCTGGCATTTAGGTCACCACAGACTAGTACATGTCCATGGGCCTGGAAATGGTTGATCTCCAACCTCTAGGAGGGAGAAGCTGTCATCGTTAATGTATGGAGATTGTATTTGGGGGATATAGGTAGCACACACGAGGACATTTTCTCTGTTGAGATAGTTCTGGGAGGGTGTCTGGCTGGTCTGGGCGGGGTGTCCGTTTCTCTGTTGCTCCTGTATGAGGTGCTGGGGCTGCAGTTGAGGGTGATGTCCTTCAGGGTCCTGGCAAAGGTGGGGGCTGCTGTCTTGTAGAGGCAGACCTGGCCATAAAGGCTGTTCAAGTCCAAGGTGGAGTGATGAGCCAAGTAAACATTTGGTTTTGAGGCACAGTCCCAGGAAATGCTTTGCATTCACCTGCAGTGTGGTGTCAGGGTGAACATCTTTTTGTGGTAGCAGGGCGGAGATAACCACTTGCGCGTTGGGGAAGAGGCTTTTCAATCACTACCTTGAGTGCTGTGTGCTGCTCTAAGGTTGTTTGTGCTTGTGTGTATTACGATGTGGCTGGGGGACCCTAGTCGGTCCTCTAACAACAGCTTCAGGGCACGCCGGGTGTTCGGACACCAGAGTTTAGCCACTTTTGGAAAGAGTTTCCTCTCATCATTGTATTTCCCATTTGAGTCAATGAGGAGCACAATCTCTGGCTTTTGTGTGTCCTCAGTGGGTGTGGGGGTGTTGTCAGGAGAGCTATCCAGTGGGCTCTCTCTCTCTCTCTCTCTCTCTCTCTCTTCCTCCCAACCCCATTGTCCTGTATTCTCGCTCTCTCTTCTGCCTGTGAGTGTGTATTGTGGGAGGGTATCCCAGACGTCCTGAAGGACCATGACATTGTGGCTCTGTCCCCACATTTCATTGGCCTGTGGTGCTCCAGTTCAGGGCCCATGACTGTGTTGCATCTGCACTTTTGGCCAGGCAGCCGTGAGGTTGATAGCCATCTGTTGGAGAGTCTGGACTTCAATACAAGGAACTGCCACTGGGTTACTGACACACACACACACACACACACACACACACACACACACACACACACACACACACACACACACACACACACACACACACACACACACACACACACACACACACACACACACACACACACACACACACACACACATGCGCTCTGATAATACAGTCATTAAGTAATTAACAGCTATAGACATTCTTCAGCACGTTCATTTATATGTGAAATAGGTGAAACAGAGAGAGTGAGAAAGAGCCCCCACTGTGCCACTGATAATCTGGTCATGGGCAGACCTCACACACACACACACACACACACACACACACACACACACACACACACACACACACACACACACACACACACACACACACACACACACACACACACACACACACACACACACACACACACACACACACACATCTATTTAACAGACGAGGGGCTCACAGATGTTCAGGGGTTTCTCTCAACCCCAAACAATCATTTCCTCCCTGATAGGAGGTGGATACGGAAAGGGGGATGTTAATGATGGAAAATGTCTACTTAAGTGGCGTTTTCTACACGTCAACATCTGGTTGCCACGTATCGTAAACTTTTAGAGGGCTTGACTCTGATTGAAGGGCACATTAACCAGTCTGACTGGGTTCTGTTGATCTCAACAAACCTCTTCCGTTCTCTGTTATTGGGCGGTTGCAACGTTACCTGAGTGTTGCTGGAACGTCAGACTAAGACAGATGTGAATGTTATCACGCTGCCTCCTGCCCATAAATATTGATTTGGTTGTTATGTTTTAGTCCCTTGGCGGTTAGCAGGTTAACAGGTGGTTAACACCGGAAGTTAGCCACATTTGGGCATTATTAGCGGCTGTGCGTTGGAGAGAGGGATAAGAGGAGGGTGCTGGAGCATTTTTGGGTGGTGAGTGCATGGTCCGTCGATGATGTGAAGTGCTACTCAGCCTCTCAGACAGACTCACAGCTAATATTTACCTTCATAGGGCCAGAAGAGCCAGCGAGGTGTGTGTGTGTGTGTCAGCTACGTACGTGTCTGAACACATTGGTCCTTCCTTTGTTGTTGTCAACTTGTGTGAGTCAATTTGTTTCAGAGAAGAAATGTGTGTGTATGTGTGTGTTAGACAAAGAGAGAGTTTGTTGCCCAGTTGCCCTTTCTTTTTTGGGTGAGTGCTCAGTTTAGTCCCGAGCCCCTGCTCTACCAACACACTGATTTAGTCATTAGAGTGAGTAACAGCCCGGGGCAAAGCCATCTGCAGTCTGCTGACTTGAGACCAACAACACCAAAGCAGGACTGTTAGGGTACAGAAGTGGAGACGTAGCCTGGTTCTAGATTTGCTTGTGTTGTTTTGTCAACTCCTATTGTCTGTGAAGATGAACATAGGTGTTGGCAAGACATCACAAACAGGTCTGGGACCAGACTATAATGACCACAGGCGCTATAATGACCACAGGACATTTTTCTCGGCTAAACCAGAACTAAAGTATTGCATAATTGGTCAGATGCTCGATTAATTTCTAGGTCCATACGTATATAATGTGGATTGGAACTGGAACGAAGAGCTCCACCCCCTCTCTCTCTCTGCAAGTTACGGGCAAGTCTATGGGTCATGTCCCCGCACCGTCCAAAATTCAATAGCTGCTGACACCTGCAAAATCCTGATTTGTCCCCGTTATCTCACGCATCCCATTGTATCATGACAGATCTACAGTGCCATTTATGTTTACGCAGCCTGTCTACGAGAGGTTATCGAGAGAGCACGAACAGGTCTGGGACCAGGCTATAGATTGTAGACTCAGGGCAGTAGACTGCATGGTGGCCATGAAGGAGTGAGTGAATCATGGTTTTAATTAAATGGAGGATGCCTCAGTCACCATGTCTCATTAAGTGGCTCTGAGAGGAAGATTCAAAGTGCTGCACTATGGCTAATGGGAAACATCTGAAACATACACACTCATTCCAAAGTCATGGGCATTAATATGGA
This sequence comes from Oncorhynchus masou masou, assembly GCF_036934945.1. NCBI lineage: Eukaryota > Metazoa > Chordata > Actinopteri > Salmoniformes > Salmonidae > Oncorhynchus > Oncorhynchus masou. Next base: position 25,200,417 of record NC_088238.1, read on the forward strand.
GTCGGTCCCCCCTTTTCTGCTATAACAGCCTCCACTCTTCTGGGAAGGCTTTCCACTAGATGCTGGAACACTGCTGTGGGGACTTGCTTCCATTCTGCCAGAAGAGCATTAGTGAGGTTGGGCACAGATGTTGGGTGATTAGGTCTGGCTCGCAGTCAGCGTTCCAATTCATCCCAAAGGTGTTTGATGGAGTTGAGGTCAAGGCTCTGTGCAGGCCAGTCAAGTTCTTCCACACCGATCTCGACAAACAATTTATGTATGGCTTTGTGCACGGTGGCATTGTCATGCTGAAATAGGAAAGGGCCTTCCCCAAACTGTTGCCACAAAGTTGGAGGAACAGAATAATCTAGAATGTCATTGTATGCTGTTGCGTTAAGATTTCCCTTCACTGCACAGTTGGCACCATGCACTGAAATCGCCGAATCCACTTATTTGAAATGGTGTCCACATACTGTTGTATATACAGTGTATGTCACCTTTGTTTAAACTCCTTTGTCTGTATTCTGTCTCTAAATGTAGCACCATATCACTAGCAGCACCATATCACTAGAAGCACCATGTCATCAAGTAACATTCTGAATATGTCATCTATCACTAGCAGCACCATATCATCAAGTAACATTCTGAGTATGTCGTCTATCACTAGCAGAACCATATCACTAGCAGCACCATATCACTAGAAGCACCATGTCATCAAGTAACATTCTGAATATGTCATCTATCACTAGCAGCACCATATCATCAAGTAACATTCTGAGTATGTCGTCTATCACTAGCAGAACCATATCACTAGCAGCACCATATCATCAAGTAACATTCTGAGTATGTCGTCTATCACTAGCAGCACCATATCACTAGCAGCACCATATCATCAAGTAACATTCTGAGTATGTCGTCTATCACTAGCAGCACCATATCATCAAGTAACATTCTGAGTATGTCGTCTATCACTAGCAGCACCATATCACTAGCACCACCATATCATCAAGTAACATTCTGAGTATGTCGTCTATCACTAGCAGCACCATATCACTAGCAGCACCATATCATCAAGTAACATTCTGAGTATGTCGTCGATCACTAGCAGCACCATATCATCAAGTAACATTCTGAGTATGTCGTCTATCACTAGCAGCACCATATCATCAAGTAACATTCTGAGTATGTCGTCTATCACTAGCAGCACCATATCACTAGCACCACCATATCACTAGCAGCACCATATCACTAGCAGCACCATATCATCAAGTAACATTCTGAGTATGTCGTCTATCACTAGCAGCACCATATCATCAAGTAACATTCTGAGTATGTCGTCTATCACTAGCAGCACCATATCACTAGCAGCACCATATCATCAAGTAACATTCTGAGTATGTCGTCTATCACTAGCAGCACCATATCATCAAGTAACATTCCGAGTATGTGTAAATGTACATAGAGAATAAAGTTGATTCGAATTCTGATCACACCTTGCCTGTCTGTATCCTCTAATTCTTTCATTCCTCTCTCTCTCTCTCTCTCTCTCTCTCTCTCTCTCTCTCTCTCTCTCTCTCTCTCTCTCTCTACCCTCTCTATCAGGCCTTCCTTGAGTGAGTGTGTTAGTGGGTGTGGTACGTTCCAGCCTGGTTGTTCTGCCACTGCCAGCGCGGCTGGTTTGGCATTGCCACGGGGAACGGTGGGCACCAACACCAGTCTGTGAGCCCACAACATGGCGGGTTACCAGATGGCCGCTGGGCTGGGCAGCGTGGCGCGACTCAAAGACCCCTCTCATGCCCGTCCAGGAAAGGGGAGGAGGGCTGGACACGTTGCCATCATAGAGGAGCAAATAGAGCTCCCCTGACACACACATACACACACACACTTAACCCCATCCAAATCAAAGTTCTGCCAGTCCAATCCAGGCTGAGAACATGGCGTCTGTGGTGTGAAGTCTGGTCCGGTTATACCAGGACACAGTCACTCTGTCTAGACCAGAGAGAGAGCAGGAGAGAGGGAAGAGGGAGGAGAGAAGGAAAGAGAGAGGAGAGAAGGAAAGAGAGAGGAGAGAAGGGAAGAGGGAGGAGAGAAGGGAAGAGGGGTGAATGGAAAGAGGGAGGATGATAGAGGAGAGGGGAGAGGAGTATAGGTGAGAGATGGAGGGCTGGAGTGAGAGATGAGTAAAAGGCTAGATTGGGAAGGGGACAGAGTATGAGGATTTAGATGTTGAGAAATGAGTATGAAGAAGATGGAGGAGAATGTTTGAGGAGAGGGGATGAAGTGGTGTTGACTGGAGAAGAGAAGAGAGAGAGGCAGATGAGATGTGGGGAAAAGAGTAGAGCTGTTGAGAGACTGCAGACTGCTGAGTTGTACCTTCTCTAACCCAGCCTGCTCTGTCAAAACTCAGAGAGCCAGAGCCCAGCCTACACAGTGACACAGCCAGAAAGAGAAAGACAGAGAGAGTCTGAGGAGGACATACACTGAGTGTACAAAACATGCTCTTTCCATGACATAGACTGACCAGGTGAATTCGGTTGAAATCAATCCATGTCACCTGTTAAATCCACTTCAATAGTGGAGGTGCCAGGTGCACTGGTTTGTGTCAAGAACTGCAAGACTGCTGGGTTTTTCACACTCAACAGTTTCCCGTGTGTATCAAGAATGGTCCACCACCCAAAGGACATCCACCCAACTTGACACAACTGTGGGAAGCATTAGAGTCAACATGGGCCAGCATCCCTGTGGAACGCTTTTGACACCTTGTAGAGTTCATGCCCCAGCGAATCGAGGCTGTTCTGAGGGAAAAGGGTGTGCACCTTAATATTAGGAAGGTGTTCCGAATGTTTTATACACTCCGTGTACAACATCAGGCGGAGGCACAGGGGGAGAATTGATATGTCCTTTAAAGTGGTACCCTATAATAGTAACGGTCTAGTGAGTTATTACTCTCATTCTGCCTGTCTCTCCTTTAGTCTGTGTTTAAAGGCTGTTCTGAGAACATCTGTCACCATCCGTCTGCGAGAATGTGTGTGTGTGCGCATGCTTGCATGCATGCATGTTTGCAGGTGGCTGGGTTACGCCCCCTTTGGCAGAGGCACCATCCAAGATGGCAGCTAGTCTGCAAATTTGACTTAGGGCAGAGAGCTCATCAGCATAATCAACATTCAAGAATCCTTCAATATTAGCTCAGCTTCTCTCTCTTGCCCCACAAAACACATAAAAGCGTCTTCGTATTTCTCCACAGTCTCTCTCTTTCTGTTTTGCTCAGGGTCGACTGACACACACACACACGCACACGCAGGCACACACACACACACACACACACACACACACACACACACACACACACACACACACACACACACACACACACACACACACACACACACACACACACACACACACACACACACACACACTCTCTCTACAGGACTATAATTTCTCCTTCTGTCTATTTTAAGAGTACGCAGTCTTCGATTGGACACACACTATAATTTGGTGGTGCAAGACTGCATTACTGGAGTCTCTGAGATCACTCTGAGAGAAGGAGGGACAGACCATGTCCAGACTACAGGTCTAAATGACTCAGTCACACAGTACTCCCCTGTTTTATCGTCCTCAGGAGAATGGTATGTCCTAGAGCAGGTCAGAGAGTTTGGGTGTATGGAACACCGGCAGCTGCTGATTGGCTGAATACCTGTGGTGCAAGGTGGTTC
>NC_088238.1:25211611-25221611 GCF_036934945.1 Oncorhynchus masou masou
AACAATCAATCACTCTGAAGTAGCTAGTGAGAACAGGGACTAGATCTGCTGTGTGTCAGAGGAATTGCAGGCTGTTGACACAGCCCCCTCCTATAGTTTTACACCCCTCCCCCCAGATGACAGACGAGTAGATTCCACAGAGAATATCCCCCCCCCCCCACACACACACAACACACATATACAAACATGGTCTCTTTCTTGAGTATGACAGCTCCAAAATGCAGGTGTTTCAGCCTAGCTCAGGGCTTTCTGTGGTGGTGGTGGGGCAGTCAGCAAAAATACAGCGCATAGGAGTTGATAATCTTGTCTAGTTGCGCCGTGATTGGCTCAGTGATCTGTCACTCATGGGGGCACTACGTCACCGCCAAATCCACAGGGAGAGCTAGGCAGTTCAAGCCCCCTTTGGTGCTGCCATATATTTATATTAGAAGTGCCTGTCCAAGGAGGCTCAAAGTCATTGGCCACAGATAAAATGAATATCTACGGTAGCTTTGATTGGACTGATCATGTAAATGTCATACTTTCAAAATCTTAGCTAGCAAGCCTGCAGTCATCATCATGAATCACTTTCACAATATAGTGGCAAATCCTTTTCAATCCTTGTCATAGGAAGAGAAATAATGAAGAGAAATGATAGATAAAACATATCGTGGTCATCGGGCTTTGGACATAAACATTACACAAGTTGGAAATCGCAAATTCAACAATGAGTGGTTTAGAAGGAATTAATGGCTAACAGCAATGCAAAGCAATCACCATTTTTGCCTCCCCTGCCTGCTATTCAGGGGAGAGTGTGTGTGGTCCAGGTCTGGGTTTAAGGGTTTAACGCATCTGTCTGAAAGTGTCTCTTATCTAATGTTATGTTATCTATGTTAAACATTGACACGCAACACCATGGGCCATAAAAAGGTTGAATACATTGGCCATGCTGTCAATCCAGCATGACTTCTGCCGCGTTCAAAACAAATGGGAACTGGTAGATCTGACATCAGTGCTTCAAGATAACTATTAGCTCAGACTGGGAAAATACTGTACGTTTTGAAAGGTCATTCAACTCGGAATTCCAAATTGGGAACTCAGCCTCTTTCGAGAGTTACGACCTGAAGATCACTGACGTCATGATTCGACCTTGTTTTTTTCCGAGTTCCTAGTTGTCTTGAAAGCACCATAAATCCAGAGAATGACAGGCTTTGATGACAAGTTTGCCCACAAAAATCTCATGTGCTTTTCTCTACGAGGAAGGGATACTATATAATGTTGCTGGTTCTGTAACCATGAGGAGGGGATACTATATAATGTTGTTGGGTCTGTAACCATGAGGAGGGGATACTATATAATGTTGTTGGGTCTGTAACCATGAGGAGGGGATACTATATAATGTTGTTGGGTCTGAAACCATGAGGAGGTGATACTATATAATGTTGTTGGGTCTGTAACAATGAGGAGGGGATACTATATAATGTTGTTGGGTCTGAAACCATGAGGAGGGGATACTATATAATGTTGTTGGGTCTGTAACCATGAGGAGGGGATACTATATAATGTTGTTGGGTCTGTAACCATGAGGAGGGGATACTATATAATGTTGTTGGGTCTGAAACCATGAGGAGGGATACTATATACTTCCGGCGCCGACAGAGATGGCCGCCTCGCTTCGCGTTCCTAGGAAACTATGCAGTTTTTTGTTTTTTTACGTGTTATTTCTTACATTAGTACCCCAGGTCATCTTAGGTTTCATTACATACAGTCGAGAAGAACTACTGAATATAAGATCAGCGTCAACTCACCATCAGTACGACCAAGAATATGTTTTTCGTGACGCGGATCCTGTGTTCTGCCTTACAAACAGGACAACGGAATGGATCGCATGCAGCGACCCAAAAAAACTCCGAAAAAGAGGGAAACGAGGCGGTCTTCTGGTCAGACTCCGGAGACGGGCACACCGTGCACCACTCCCTAGCATTCTTCTTGCCAAAGTCCAGTCTCTTGACAACAAGGTTGATGAAATCCGAGCAAGGGTAGCATTCCAGAGGGACATCAGAGACTGTAACGTTCTGTGCTTCACGGAAACATGGCTCACTGGAGAGACGCTATCCGAAGCGGTGCAGCCAACGGGTTTCTCCACGCATCGCGCCGACAGAAACAAACACCTTTCTGGTAAGAAGAGGGGTGGGGGCGTATGCCTTATGGCTAACGAGACATGGTGCGATGAAAGAAACATACAGGAACTCAAATCCTTCTGTTCACCTGATTTGAATTCCTCATAATCAAATGTAGACCGCATTATCTACCAAGAGAATTCTCTTCGATTATAATCACAGCCGTATATATCCCCCCCCAAGCAGACACATCGATGGCTCTGAACGAACTTTATTTAACTCTTTACAAACTGGAAACCATTTATCCGGAGGCTGCATTCATTGTAGCTGGGGATTTTAACAAGGCTAATCTGAAAACAAGACTCCCTAAATTTTATCAGCATATCGATTTCGCAACCAGGGGTGGAAAAACCTTGGATCACTGCTACTCTAACTTCCGCGACGCATATAAGGCCCTGCCCCGCCCCCCTTTCGGAAAAGCTGACCACGACTCAATTTTGCTGATCCCTGCCTACAGACAGAAACTGAAACAAGAAGCTCCCACGCTGAGGTCTGTCCAACGCTGGTCCGACCAAGCTGACTCCACACTCCAAGACTGCTTCCATCACGTGGACTGGGACATGTTTCGTATTGCGTCAGATAACAACATTGACGAATACGCTGATTCGGTGTGCGAGTTCATTAGAACGTGCGTTGAAGATGTCGTTCCTATAGCAACGATTAAAACATTCCCTAACCAGAAACCGTGGATTGATGGCAGCATTCGCGTGAAACTGAAAGCGCGAACCACTGCTTTTAATCAGGGCAAGGTGTCTGGTAACATGACCGAATACAAACAGTGCAGCTATTCCCTCCGCAAGGCTATCAAAAAAGCTAAGCGTCAGTACAGAGACAAAGTAGAATCTCAATTCAACGGCTCAGACACAAGAGGCATGTGGCAGGGTCTACAGTCAATCACGGACTACAGGAAGAAATCCAGCCCAGTCACGGACCAGGATGTCTTGCTCCCAGGCAGACTAAATAACTTTTTTGCCCGCTTTGAGGACAATACAGTGCCACTGACATGGCCTGCAACGGAAACATGCGGTCTCTCCTTCACTGCTGCCGAGGTGAGTAAAACATTTAAACGTGTTAACCCTCGCAAGGCTGCAGGCCCAGACGGCATCCCCAGCCGCGCCCTCAGAGCATGCGCAGACCAGCTGGCTGGTGTGTTTACGGACATATTCAATCAATCCCTATACCAGTCTGCTGTTCCCACATGCTTCAAGAGGGCCACCATTGTTCCTGTTCCCAAGAAAGCTAAGGTAACTGAGCTAAACGACTACCGCCCCGTAGCACTCACTTCCGTCATCATGAAGCGCTTTGAGAGACTAGTCAAGGACCATATCACCTCCACCCTACCTCAGGAGGCTGAAGAAATTCGGCTTGTCACCAAAAGCACTCTCAAACTTCTACAGATGCACAATCGAGAGCATCCTGGCGGGCTGTATCACCGCCTGGTACGGCAACTGCTCCGCCTTCAACCGTAAGGCTCTCCAGAGGGTAGTGAGGTCTGCACAACGCATCACCGGGGGCAAACTACCTGCCCTCCAGGACACCTACACCACCCGATGTTACAGGAAGGCCATAAAGATCATCAAGGACATCAACCACCCAAGCCACTGCCTGTTCACCCCGCTATCATCCAGAAGGCGAGGTCAGTACAGGTGCATCAAAGCTGGGACCGAGAGACTGAAAAACAGCTTCTATCTCAAGGCCATCAGACTGTTAAACAGCCACCACTAACATTGAGTGGCTGCTGCCAACACACTGACACTGACTCAACTCCAGCCACTTTAATAATGGGAATTGATGGGAAATTATGTAAATATATCACTAGCCACTTTAAACAATGCTACATTATATAATGTTACTTACCCTACATTATTCATCTCATATGCATACGTATATACTGTACTCTATATCATCGACTGCATCCTTATGTAATACATGTATCACTAGCCACTTTAACTATGCCACTTTGTTTACATACTCATCTCATATGTATATACTGTACTCGATACCATCTACTGTATCTTGCCTATGCTGCTCTGTACCATCACTCATTCATATATCCTTATGTACATATTCTTTATCCCCTTACACTGTGTATAAGACAGTAGTTTAGGAATTGTTAGTTAGATTACTTGTTGGTTATTACTGCATTGTCGGAACTAGAAGCACAAGCATTTCGCTACACTCGCATTAACATCTGCTAACCATGTGTATGTGACAAATAAAATTTGATTTGATTTTGATTTGATTTATTTATAATGTTGTTGGGTCTGTAACCATGAGGAGGGGATACTATATAACATTGTTGGGTCTGTAACCATGAGGAGGGGATACTATATAATGTTGTTGGGTCTGTAACCATGAGGAGGGGATACTATATAATGTTGTTGGGTCTGAAACCATGAGGAAGGGATACTATATAATGTTGTTGGGTCTGTAACCATGAGGATGGGTTGTATAATATTGTTGGGTCTGTTACCATGTTTGCCAGTGAAAGTTCAGTAATAGACCCATGTAATTCCAGTGTATATTTGAGAGAGTTGTTTTGTTAGCACAATGCGCTATCTGTGCGTCAGTATATAAAATTGGATCCTCATGATTGGTATTTTCCTTCCTTTTAAGAACACATAGGCCCAGGACGTCACAAGGCCTGTTCGTTAGCTCCCCACTAAATAAATGAATATATCAGTCAATATATTTTCTCTGTGATTTCTTTATTTTCGTCAACTGTTCCATCCCATCTTAAACTTCTTACCGGGCGGGCACTTGGACCTGGGGGGGGCTGCTGTAGAGGAGACAGCTCCAGAGGAGGCTGCTGTAGAAGAGACAGCTACAGAGGAGGCTGCTGTAGAGGAGGCTGCTGCATGCGCTAGTGATAGTTAGGTCTACTTGTATCTAACATTTTGATTAACGTAAACTGACAGGAAAAGGCTCTGACAGGACAGATTCATGCAGATTGGCTACGATGTGAATTTGTGGTAAGTTAGAACACACACAGAGAGAGAGAGTTTTCACTACTATTAACTTTGGTCATAATCAAAGCTTTGTTAACAAATACGTGTTTATGTGAGGCTGCCTGTAAGTTATCGTGTAACAGACGTTGGGAGCTAGCTAACAGTAACGGTGTCTTTTAAATTCCACATAAGTTATGTGGCGATGATATCTACTTAACGTTGTATTTAATGTAGTTTTGCTATCTGTGCCAGGCTATAAATGAGTAAGATGATATCTAATTAACATTATATTTAATGTAGTTTTGCTATCTATGCCAGGCTATAAATGAGACAGATGATATCTAATTAACATTGTATTTAATGTAGTCTTGCTATCTATGCCAGGCTATAAAAGAGACAGATGATATCTAATTAACATTGTATTTAATGTAGTCTTTCTATCTGTGCCAGGCTATAAATGAGTAAGATGATATCTAATTAACATTGTATTTAATGTAGTCTTGCTATCTGTGCCAGGCTATAAATGAGTAAGATGATATCTAATTAACATTGTATTTAATGTAGTCTTGCTATCTGTGCCAGGCTATAAATGAGTAAGATGATATCTAATTAACATTGTATTTAATGTAGTCTTGCTATCTGTGCCAGGCTATAAATGAGTAAGATGATATCTAATTAACATTGTATTTAATGTAGTCTTGCTATCTGTGCCAGGCTATAAATGAGACAGACGATGTAACATCATGCACAAACCCTTTCATACTAAATTGCTTTCATTCAGTAGGCCATTGCAAAACAATTATCAGTAGGTCATATGTAGGTGACATAGTGTTGAACACAATGCCATTGTATTATCCTCAATTTCTCAACTGTTGGCTAGCTAACGACTAATGTTAGATGGATATACGGACATTCTTCAAGAGAGGCAGAGCCAGCAGCTCTGCCGAGGGCCAATCCGGTGAGAAATTAACATTGTACCAGTTCAAACAAACAAATTAAAACGTAAATGGATTCATCACCTATTAAGCCTTGAGTTATTGTAAATATGAGTTTAATAACAATACATGTCAAACCCCACAGACAAGAGGGACAACAAACAGATCCAGAGAGAGAGGGACAACAAACAGATCCAGAGAGAGAGGGACAACAAACAGATCCAGAGAGAGAGGGACAACAAACAGATCCAGAGAGGGAGGGACAACAAACAGATCCAGAGAGAGAGGGACAACAAACAGATCCAGAGAGAGAGAGAGGGACAACAAACAGATCCAGAGAGGGAGAGACAACAAACAGATCCAGAGAGAGAGAGAGAGAGGGACAACAAACAGATCCAGAGAGGGAGGGACAACAAACACATCCAGAGAGAGAGGGACAACAAACAGATCCAGAGAGAGAGGGACAACAAACAGATCCAGAGAGAGAGAGAGAGGGACAACAAACATATCCAGAGAGAGAGGGACAACAAACAGATCCAGAGAGAGAGGGACAACAAACAGATCCAGAGAGGGAGGGACAACAAACAGATCCAGAGAGAGAGAGAAGGACAACAAACAGATCCAGAGAGGGAGGGACAACAAACAGATCCAGAGAGGGAGGGACAACAAACAGATCCAGAGAGAGAGAGAGAGGGACAACAAACAGATCCAGAGAGAGAGAGAGGGACAACAAACAGATCCAGAGAGAGAGAGGGACAACAAACATATCCAGAGAGAGAGAGAGAGGGAGAGGGACAACAAACAGATCCAGAGAGAGAGGGACAACAAACAGATCCAGAGAGGGACAACAAACAGATCCAGACAGGGAGGGACAACAAACAGATCGAGAGAGAGGGACAACAAACAGATCGAGAGAGAGGGACAACAAACAGATCCAGAGAGAGAGAGAGAGGGACAACAAACAGATCCAGAGAGAGAGAGAGAGGGACAACAAACAGATCCAGAGAGAGAGGGACAACAAACAGATCCAGAGAGGGACAACAAACAGATCCAGACAGGGAGGGACAACAAACAGATCCAGACAGGGAGGGACAAAAACAGATCTAGACAGGGAGGGACAACAAACAGATCCAGACAGGGAGGGACAACAAACAGATCCAGAGAGGGGGGGACAACAAACAGATCCAGACAGGGAGGGACAACAAACAGATCCAGAGAGGGAGGGACAACAAACAGATCCAGAGAGGGAGGGACAACAAACAGATCCAGACAGGGAGGGACTACAAACAGATCCAGACAGGGAGGAACAACAAACAGATCTAGACAGGTAGGGACAACAAACAGATCCAGAGAGGGAGGAACAACAAACAGATCCAGACAGGTAGGGACAACAGATCCAGACAGGTAGGGACAACAAACAGATCCAGACAGGGAGGGACAACAAACAGATCCAGAGAGAGACAACAAACAGATCCAGAGAGGGAGGGACAACAAACAGATCCAGACAGAGAGGGACAGCAAACAGATCCAGAGAGGGACAACAAACAGATCCAGACAGGGAGGGACAACAAACAGATCCAGAGAGGGACAACAAACAGATCCAGACAGGGAGGGACAACAAACAGATCCAGAGAGGGACAACAAACAGATCCAGACAGGGAGGGACAACAAACAGATCCAGACAGGGAGGGACAACAAACAGATCCAGACAGGGAGGGACAACAAACAGATCCAGACAGGGAGGGACAACAAACAGATCCAGACAGGGAGGGACAACAAACAGATCCAGACAGGGAGGGACAACAAACAGATCCAGAGAGGGACAACAAACAGATCCAGACAGGGAGGGACAACAAACAGATCCAGACAGGGAGGGACAACAAACAGATCCAGAGAGGGACAACAAACAGATCCAGACAGGGAGGGACAACAAACAGATCCAGACAGGGATGGACAACAAACAGATCCAGACAGAGAGGGACAACAAACAGATCCAGAGAGGGACAACAAACAGATCCAGACAGGGAGGGACAACAAACAGATCCAGAGAGGGACAACAAACAGATCCAGACAGAGAGGGACAACAAACAGATCCAGACAGGGAGGGACAACAAACAGATCCAGAGAGGGACAACAAACAGATCCAGAGAGGGACAACAAACAGATCCAGAGAAAGAAAGTAATCAAGCTGCTGCAGCAACTCCTTCCAGAAATGAGATTTAGGTGACAAAGACACCGGGCCCAGACAAATGATGCTGAATAGCTACCCACACTAAAGTTTTGGTACACAGAAAATTGCATTTCTGCACTGCTGGTTTGAGAAATACAATTGGGTAGAGTCCTCTGTCCACAAAAATGCAGCTTTCTGCTTTCCATGTAGAATTTTTGGCAAAAACATTACATTTGATTATTTTGTCAGTAATGGCTGCAAATTTGAAAAAAGCTTTGTTTATCTTCGGTAAACATGAAATGGCACCATCACACAGAGACAGTGTTGTGGCATGGCAAAGCTACCAGGCAACTAGCACTCATGGGAACATTGCTCAGATTTTAACATCTGCCCATGCTAGTGATATTGCAGCGAGAAGGGAGTATCTGAGGAGAATTGTTTTGGTCACCTCAATGTTAGGAAGTCATGGACTCTCTTTCCGTGCCAATGATGAATCTAGTGAAAGCACAAAAAGAGGGAACTTTCTTGAATGTATGGTGCTTTTGAAGGAGTTTGACCCTTCCCTGCAAAGGTACAATACTCCATCAAATGTGACGTATCTCTCTCCAGAATCTCAGAATGACATAATCGAATGCTGTGCTCAAGAGATTATGGACACCATGGTCTCTGAGATGTCAAAGCCTGGAATGTATACCATTATGGCAGATGAGGCAATCTGAACAGTTGGCTCTGTGTGTTAGGTATGTGACAGAGGGGACAGTTAAGGAGTGTTTACTAGCACTAGCAGAAATCAAGTCATTTGATGCCCAATCAATAGCAAGTGAGTTGCAACAGCAGCGCCAAATGAGAGGCCTAAAGTGCCTTGCACAGACCTATAATGGTGCAACTGTCATGAGTGGGTCCCAAGGAGGTGTGCAATCACATTTCAGAGTGCTGCATCCAGAGGCAATTTATGTACATTGTTATGCTCCTGAGCTTAATTTGATGCTGTGTCATTCTTGCAGGGCTATTCCGGAGTTTTTCAGTTTCTTGGAGAATGTGTATTAGTTTTTCAGTACATCCCTAGTTAACCACCAGAAGTTCAAAGAAGCTCAGTCCAAACTTGGAATAGCATAAACTGAACTTGTACAGCTCTCAAACACTCGCTGGGCATGCCAGCTGTGGTCCATAAATGCAGTCCTGGACACTAACTGCTATCTTTAATTGTCTATCTGCCATTGGATCCCCCATGGGTGTTGGTCTGAGAGCAAATCCTCATAATTTCTACACTGTGTGTTTGCTACTGATGTTTCAGTCCCTTCTTTCTGTAACTGAGGGACGACACAAGTTCCTCCAGAAAGAGACTGTAGACCCGGCAGAAGCTTGTTACGGCAAATAAGCTGTATGTGACACACTCATAGGCAAACGCACAGATGCATTTGCCACAGAACTTTATGACAGAACCAAAGCACTCTGTGAAATTCACAACATTCCAGAGGCCGATGCAGCAAGAAAGTGCAAAAGGAAAATGGGAGATTTTGTGGCGGAGACCTCCTTGGGTTTAGGCACAGAATTGTCATGTTCCCGAACAATGAAAACAGAGTTGTTGATCCCCTGCTTGGACAGGATGGTTAGTGAGCTTGACCAGCGATTCTTGACTGTAGATGCAGGTCTGCTCAAAAGGCATACAGGCATGCAGCCCCAACTCAAAAAACTCCCTAGATACATCATGCTGAACTGAGTTTGCCAAGCACTACGGTATTGATGTTAAAGCAGAAGAGATGTTGGTGGCCAGAAACTTTCTTGCAT